>NC_056597.1:33425480-33533918 GCF_018340385.1 Cyprinus carpio
TCACTGATTCATGATGAACTGCCTTTAACTGTCATTTTGTATTATTGACACACTGTTTTCCTAATTAATGTTGTTTAGTTGCTTTGACGCAATCTTTTGTTTTTTTTTTTTTTATTAAAGAGCTTATAAATAAAGATGACTTGACTTGACTTGCCTACTAACTTTCACCAACAAGGTTCCGTTGGCGTGGATGGGACTCTCATTTACAAACATAATTTTCGCCCATTCCAATGTTTACCATATGGAACAATAGGTATATTTATAATTAAATCTTTCTGTTCTAAATAACCTGGTTCAGTTAATGGGAAATATATAATATCACGGTTAGACACTCTTTAATATTGAAGGTCTGAAGTTTTAGGGTATGAGAGTTTCTTCAGACTATAATTAATATACTGGTAACTCCCACAAGAGTTTTGCCACAGTTATGGATGCTATTCCCTTCTGGGATACTCATGCGCTTTCAAAAACAATACTACTCTCTCCTTGGGTTCATTGTCTTCTTAATCCTGGAGCCTTGGTCAAGACCCCTATTGGTGAAGATATGGTTCATGAATATAAAAAAGGAGAAAAGAAAAAGAAAAATTCTTTAAACTCTTAAAATACGGAGTTAGAGTTGAGGTTCTACTTCCTTGATTAAACATAGTATTATTTCTGACCCCTCCTCCTCCCTCCCCTCCCTCTGCTGACTATTCATACTGGGACTAGGCTTTTGATCATTGAAAATTGGGGGAAAAAAAATATAGGGGTCTCCATAGAACAACAGAGGGGGCCGCTCAAAACAAAGTTTAGTAAATAATAAATAATTCTTAAATTTAAAAAAAGTTATTTAATAATCATATTTACAAAAATCAAATTCCTTCAAACAAAAAAAAAATTCAGATCTGATTTGACCCTAATTGCTCTTTCCTGTCAGAATGACGCTGAATGAAACTTTTCTTCACTTGTTTTGGTCGTGCCCGTATACTCGGATGGGGAAACGTTTGGACAAAGAGTTCGTTGGGTTTTATCTCAAGAAAATATCGTGCAATTGCAAAAATGTGCTATGAATCCCCAACCAATTCGCTATTTTTGGATTTTTTTTTAAAGCGGATTTTTTATAATGGCCCTTTGCTTTATTTAATAAAATTAATTATTTTCTGTGCAGAGATTTTATATTATAAAATGTCATTCTAACAATTCTGCCATGAGGATTAAAATTTTTTTAATAAAAATTATTTAAATAAATCGTCGTCATTCGCTTACCCCAAACAAAGAGGCGCTCAGAACATGTAGATTGTAAAATGGGCACGATTATGCAGTTGACAAAAACGGTGGGACGTTTTATTACTATGTTTAGATTTCCTTTTCATTAATTACGTAATGGCCCCCGCTTTCTTTATCCGTTGCTTTTTTGGTTTAAATGTAACACGTCTCTACCTTTTTTTGTGTGCTATGATGTGTTGGAAATGTTTGCTTGTATCCTCTCTCTTCTAGATATTATATATTCTTTATTTTGTTATCTTAAATTATTGTTGATTATAACTCTTGTTTCATACTTAACAAAAAACGGAAGAATAAGAATACGGAATGAATGTTCAAATAACGATAAAGCATTTGGCGGGAAAAAAAGAAGAAACAAACGAGGGGGGAGGGGAGGGGAAAAAAAAAAAAACAAACAAAAACTAAACCTTTTGTATTTAAGTGTGTTTGGTACCCGGCTGGAATTGTCGACGCAGTTTTGTGCTGCTGCAGGTTTCACTGTTGTAAGCAGCATGGCAGCCCTCACAGTCAAAGGTTTTTGAGTAGTTAATCTCACTTGTGCGCGTCATCATGGGTGTGAAAGTGGGGTCCGCGGGTTGTGAATGTTGGAAGACTGTTTGCTTAGCTGTAGGTTGAGAGGGTCGGGGGGCATGATGAAACATATCCACTTGTGGCCTTCTCTTAAAAATTTGATTTTAATGATTGCTGATTATGTATTTTTATGCTACCATGGAAAATTAATGAGGTGTTTCAATGCAGGGGTGGGGGTGGGCATCTAATAGGGCCCCATCTAATTCACAAATATGTCCCTAGGTTGTAAAATCATGAGCCAAGCTCAGTGATTATGTTCGTTGTGTTTGGAAAGTTTGGTGGTTATCTGTTGGTATGTGAGTCGGCTGCTCCTGAGACCGGACCTTTCCGTTCTTGTCAACACACTCTGCTCCGTCCTCAAGACCAGAACTCAGGGTTTAAAAGGAATAAGAAAGAAATGACCGAGCATGACGTGAGGTCGGTCTGGTCTTACGACGTCGCGTTGGAGGGTGTTGTAACAGCCTCAGGGGGAAACAACCCGAGATTCGTTGGCTGAAAAAAAAAAAGCGTTAGCCAATACTGATTTACTCCGGATTTCTAACTCATTTGTTATGGGGAGACACGACATGCAAAGAGAGGGAAGATGGTGTTTTTTTGCGGTTTAATGTTTTGCAGTATCGATTGGCTTTGGGATTTTTACCATTGAAAATGTAGGCAGCAGACAGGAGTCAATTTTGAAAGTGGCTGCTCTCAAAAAGGGGAAAAAAGCAGGGCGGATTTTCGAAAATGTGTGTAAATCCAAAGAAAGAAAGCAGAGAGGAAAGCAAGCCGGAAGTGGGAGAATGTTAATTGTGGCGAGTGGACATGGGGAAGAAAGCGGTAGTATAGTGTTATAGTAGGGTAGTAGTGAGTCCTCAGATTTCTAGCGTTATAGTTTGTCTACAGAGTGACTTTTCTGCCGGCAGTTATGAAGAGCTAGGACATTAAACTCTTTCTCAAGGCTACACAAAAAAAAACAAAGAAGGGTGCTTGCGGTAAAATAATTGAGGGTTATTTTCCCAACACAAAACAGTTGTGACTCCAAAACTAGGCCTTTTCATGTCAGAGGGTTTGTTTACAAACCAAAGAGGATAACGATTTCTTTTATTTTTAAAAAAAAAAGATAGGGTGAAAAAACAATATCGTCTGGTGATTTTATCTGTCCTAGGGCCTCTGTATTTTCACTATACATTGTTGCCCCTTGGTTCATTAATAATCATTAGAAAATATTGGGATTAGTTTCCAACTGTTATGTGTTGATGAATGAGCTTACTCAACTATATATCTCCACAAGACCAGGTGAAACTTCTAAATTATCTAAGCTAACAGAGTGGTGTTTAAAAAATGTAAAAGATTGGATGCATAATTTTTCAATAAAATTTTCTCCTCCTATTAAATTCAGGATGAAAAGACAGAGATATTACTTATTGGACCAGAAAGAAACATTACACAGAATTTCGTAGAGTAGAATTACCAATTTGCAACTAGAAGGAATGTACTGTTACTTCCTCTACTGAAAAATAAAAATCTGGGTGTTATATTAGCCAGTAACTTTTGTCTTTTGAAAATCATATTTGCCCATGTTTACGAAACAGCATTCTTCCATCCATCTTAGAAACATTGCCAAGCTACGAAACATGTTACCTGTTCCTGAATGCAGAAAAGCTAGTTCATGCATTCTTCCCCCCCCCCCCCCCCATGACCTCTCTAGACTGGACTATTGTAATATGCACCTGCTAGGTGGTTGTCCCTAAATCCCTCAATAAACAAAGCTACAGGTGAGTCCAAAATGCAGCTGGCTAGAGGTCCTTACCCAGGTCAGGGAGAAAATATGATCATATTACTAGGAAATTGATATCTACCCCCAATACTACAGTCTCTGCACACTGGCTACCTATTAAGGTCCGTTATCAGTTACAAAATATTTATTACTTACTTATAAGGCCCTTAAGTGGCTTAGCTCCCTGCATTACCTAACTAGTCTTCTACCCACACCAACGCTACATCCCAATCACAACTCTCCTAAGGTCAAAAAACGCTGGACTTTTGATAGTAGTACAATAGGATAGCAAAAGTCCCACTAAAGGACCGAGGAGAGAGGCTTTTGCACACATTTTTTGGTCTCCAAAAACTCTGGAAAATTTGCCTTCCTGATAATGTTCGGGTGTAGTTCAGACACACTCTCCTCTGTTTTAAAATCTAGATTAAAAAAAAAACACACCTCTTTGGTCCTTTGTGGCCAAGCTATCAAATAATGCACATCTCATAATTTTTTGGAACATGCAGGGTTATCTGATCAAATGTGCATTGTGTTCTTTAAACTTAGGTTAAACTAATTAATTTTACTTGGCTGGAACAGCCAGCTACGCTAATTATGGTCTCTATTTGTTTCTCTGCTTGCCCACGGGATTTACATCCCGTGGTAACTAGGATTTACACAAGCTCCAGTCTGGATCCAGAACACCTGAGAAGAGATGATGCCAGCCCCTCAGAGGACCTCAGATGATGCTAACCCTGAAACAACATACAGAACTACCACATTTTGCTATAAGTTTGATTGCATAATTGCTGTTATTAGTGTTAATCATCTGTTTGTTTACGTCTTTTTATTGATTTTTCTGAACATTTCTGCCATATGCACATGAACTGACAGTCACCACTGATAAGCTACTACTAAATATTGTAGAAACTTAATTTTCTGTAAAGTTGCTTTGTAATGATTTGTATCGTAAAAAGCGCTATACAAATGAACTTGAATTGAATTGAATTGAATTGATGTTAATGAAGGTAGTGAGAAAACGTAATATTATGACCATGAAAGTAGTGGGTGTGGGTCTGTGTAACGCTTCACAATTCAGTTTTCAGACCACATGGAGCAAATGCAAAAATGAAAAAATGAAATTAATAATAAACATATAGGCTACTATTTACAGACAGGCAGAATAGCCCAGAACATGAAAGCAAATTGTGCTAAATTGCACTCATATGTGGTGAACAGATCATATTTAGCAAATGAACATTAACTGTAATGTCAGGGGAAAACTGTTTCCTCCAGATTTTTTTTTGATTTCCAGTGTGTCACTTGTGTATTTAAGGCTAAAGAACAGTTTACAGGTCCTTCTCAAAAAATTAGCATATTGTGAAAAAGTTCATTATTTTCCATAATGTAATGATAAAAATTAAAACTTTCTATATTTTAGATTCATTGCACACCAACTGAAATATTTCAGGTTCTTTTATTGTTTTTAATACTGATGATTTTTGGCATACAGCTCATGAAAAACCCAAAAATTCCTATCTCAAAGAATTAGCATATTTCATCCGGCCAATAAAAGAAAAGTGTTTTTTAATACAAAAAAGTCAAGCCTTCAAATAGTATGTTCAGTTATGCACTCAATACTTGGTGGGAATCCTTTTGCAGAAATGACTGCTTCCAATGCGGCGTGGCATGGAGGCAATCAGCCTGTGGCACTGCTGAGGTGTTATGGAGGCCCAGGATGCTTGATAAGCGGCCTTAAGCTCATCCAGAGTGTTGGGTCTTGCGTCTCTCAACTTTCTCTTCACAATATCCCACAGATTCTCTATGGGGTTCAGGTCAGGAGAGTTGGCAGGCCAATTGAGCACAATAATACCATGGTCAGTAAACCATTTACCAGTGGTTTTTTTTGGCACTGTGAGCAGGTGCCAGGTCTGGTGCTGAAAAACGAAATCTTCATCTCCATAAAGCTTTTCAGCAGATGGAAGCATGAAGTGCTCCAAAATCTCCTGATAGCTAGCTGCATTGACCCTGCCTTGATAAAACACAGTGTACCTCCACCAGTAGCTGACATGGCCTTTTAGACCATCACACTGACTGGCGGGTACTTGACACTTGACTTCAGACATTTTGCAGGCTTCCTTCTCCCCTGTGCCTTCCATCCAGACTCTGGCACCTTGATTTCCGGGAAATGACATGCAAAAATTTGCTTTCATCCGAAAAAGTACTTTGGGACCACTGAGCAACAGGCGCCGTCAGCTGTTTCTGGTTCTCTGCGGGAAAGTGATTCAGACAGGAGGCAGTAGAAATGGGCTGGCAGGTGCCACACCTGTGCCCATTTCCTGCTGCATGCCTGTGCACGGTGGCTCTGGGCTGTTTCTACTCAGACTCAGTCCACTGCTTCAGCAGATCCCCCAAGGTCTGGAATCCGGTGGCTTCTCCACTGTCTTTCTCAGGTAATCCCGTCACCTCGACTTCCCACTGAGGTGCCTTGATACAGCACTCTGGGAACAGCCTATTCGTTCAGAAATTTCTTTCTGTGTCTTACCCTCTCGCTTGAGGGTGTCAATGGCCTTCTGGGTTAATCTCTTACTCATGATTGCGGGTTTGAGTAATGAACCAGGCTGGGAGTTTTTAAAAGCCCGGGAAATCTTTTGCAGGTTTTTAGATTTAAATTTAGTTTTTTTAGATGTTTGGGTTTAATAGCTCTTTTAGAGAACCTTTTTGATTGCTAATTTTTTGAATTCTTTGGGTTTCATAGCTGTTTCCCAAAAATCATCTATTAAAACAAAAAAAGACCTGAAATATTTCAGTTGGGTGAAATGAATCAAAAATATAAAATTTTAATTTTTATCATTACTTTATGGAAAATAATGAACTTTTTCACAATATGCAAATTTTTTTGAGAAGGACCTGTATTGTTATTTTCTGAAAAGCTGCTTTAAAAACGCACTGAATGTGAAAGCAATATGCAAACAAAATGACTTTTTTAAACAGTCTTATTTTTCTTCAGTGATAATTGTCTTTTAGACTGGATGTCTGATTCAGTCTGGGTAAAACTTCATCTTTTTAAAGAAGTAAAGTGTGCTTTTTGCTTAACTACTTTAAAATAAAGCTTAATCAAAAAAAAGTTTCAAACACGGGCAGACGATTCATAAACTCATGACACGGGTTTGAGCCACTGTTTTATGTGGAGCTCCGTCAACTGAACAAAAAAACCATTTCTGTCCGTGCCAAAATTTTTTGTTTGTTTTTTTAAATTTTTCAATTGATACAGATTGTGTTTTTTTCCTTAAAGATTCATTTATAAATTATTTCGTATATAGTACCCGAAGAAAGCATTTAGGATAAATTAATCTTGCCCTATATAATAAAAAATGTAATAAAAAATCATTTTATATAATCAGCCCCGCTGAGGTGAATAACCCCTAGAAAGAGGTATGTTTAATTCTTCCCCCAGATGTCCTGTCTCTAAAAAAGTGTCACCAAAAAAATTTTTTAAACTTTTTAAAAAGTAAAAAAAAAAATCATTGTTTAAAATTCTGAGAAAAATAATCTTTTGGTTTAAAAATCCGAAAAAAAAAAAAAAAAAGCCTTTTAAAGAGGCATTTTGTCGATCCTCCCCGGGCATGTCAAATTTTTTGTGAAATACTATTTTACTTCCTTTTATTAAACCCCCTCTCCTCTCTTCTCTCTCTCTCCCCCTCTCTCAGAGGAAGTGGGGTCTCTGTCACATTCATCTGTTCATGTTAAACATGTGACCAGGGAAAAAAAACACTAAAACTCATTGAAACACATCGGGCTTTAGAAAAATGAAATTTCTAACAACAGAAGATCACTGAAGAAGAGAGAAGAATGAAAACATCTGGACTTTCCTCTGCTGAGATTCCCGGTAGAGTCTGAACTCACAGAAATCACTAAAACACACAGAGTCGTTTACTTCAGCTCATGTTGTTGAAAAGAAAATTTTAAAAACATTAAAAAGTTTATTTTTTATTTTCATATAAATATTTATTTTTGTATTAAGATGCTGGTTTGTTGTAGGTGTGTTGGGGTCCTCAGAGTGACGGTATTCGGAGGAGGAGTCGCATCACATCAGATATATAGAGGAAAACAGACAAAAAAAGTTTTTTTGTAAGGACGGGGGGAAAGTGCAAGACCAAATCAGGACAAATATAAAAAAAAACGGTTTAATTCTGGAAGTTCCCTTATGATGCACAAAGCGGGGTTTTTTCACGGTGACCATCGAACTGAGAAAAGGATTCGACTTTTTATTACTGTGGGACTGAATTTATGAAAAAGTAGATTCCACACTGAAGTGAATCTGAAAGTTTAAACAGGGAGTAACTGAGACCTAAAACCCTTGATGATCATAAACGTCCACACATCTAACTAATTTAAATTTTTTTATTTTTGTTTGTTTGTTTTTTTTATTTAAAAATAAAACACTGTAAAAAATGATTCACTTTATTTATCAAAAAAAATTTTTAAAATTTTAACCCAAATATTATTAAAAATTTAAACTTTAAAATTAATTAGAAAAACAAATTAGAGTTTACAAAGCCTTCAAATTAGAAAAACATGAAAAATTAAGTAAAATTTACACAAAAATTGATTCTTTGAGAAAAAAAAAAAACAAAAACAAAAAAAAAACATTTGCAAAAAGAGCTAGTTATACATTCGGCCAGTATTTGGGCGTCAAAACCCCAGTGAAAACATATATGCATGCACATGATTCCCCTTTTTTAAAAAATTCACTTTTTTGTTGCTTATATAGTAGATACAGGCATTGTTCAAAGTTTGGTTTTAAGGCCCCCAAAACAGGTTTGAAGACACTAAATTTTAAAACAAAATCACTGAAGGAGAAAAGGGGGTAAATTTTGGGGTTCCCTTTATTGGTCGGTTTGCTTTTTTTGGTCTCTTGCCCCTTAGCTTTTTAATTTACATTTTGTATGGCTTTTGGGAACTGAATTAACACAGAAATCCCAGAGTAAAGAAGATCAGGGGGTGTTGGTTATGATTTTCATAATCATTGTTTGGCCTGAGTTTAAAAGTAGAGTTTGTAGTATTGCAGATTGCAGCCCCTGAAATTAAACAATAGAATACCCAAAATTTTCTAAAAAACCCCAGATTTTAAGAATTCGATTAAAAAAATTGTTGGGGGAGGGGGAAGAATTATTTTGGACACGTGACTCAAAAACCAGCGTTGAATCTCAAGATGGTAAAAAACAGCATATTAGATTAACGATGACTGAAGCATCACAAAACAAGTACTAAAATTATTTTTGATTGGTCCCCCAAAAATGCATGCAACATTTTTTTTGATGGTCACCTTTTTGAGGTTCTCACCTGATTTTGATGTTTGCCCCCAAAAAAAAAAAAAAAAAATCTTTTTTTAATTTTGTGATCGAAGTGCTTCTAAGAATTTTTTGATTATCAAAATCCCAACCTTACACTTTTTCATCCAAAGGGGCCCGCCTGTTCTGATGATAAAACCCAACTCAAAAATCTAGATAAATGAGTCAAAACAACCAACCCCATGTCTTACTTCTTTGGCTTTCTAACTGCTGTATTAAAATTTAAAGCAACCAAAAAATTTAAAATTTAAGGTAAAAGAGCTAAATAAAGCAAACACTGCCCCCTAATGTCCAAAAGTAATTTTTTCTACTTCAGTGATTCTGTTTGTTAAATCAGGTGTTTTCAAACTCTTTTGGGGGGGTTTAAAAACAAAATTTTTAAAAGCCTTGTCATCCCATGTAAGAAAACAAAAAAAATTTGTGAATTATTTTTTTTGCTCTTGTTTTTTAAATCCCCAAATCCCCCTGGTTGCATAACTGATTCATTAGATGGGTTTTTTGGGTTTTTTCTTTCTCAAAAAATTTTTTTTTTTTTAAAACTTTACTTATTTTTTTTTTTGCTTTGCCCATTTTGAAGGGTTTAATTTTTAAACATTTCATTTGTTTAATTCAATAAATTTCTTATGTGTTAAATTTAATCAAATTTGCTTGTAACTGTTCCAAAATTTTTATTATAAAAAAGTGTATTTTTTTTAAACAGGTACACCAATCCAACACATTTCCATCATGTTGCCTATAAAAAGCGATCGAACCCGTCAGAGTAGGTTGGGGCGGGTTAAACCCATGAACCCCCACCTCTATATGCGGGCGCCAGGTGCTTCTCGTTTTTGCCCAAACAAAACCGTATTTTTGTATACCTTTTACTTTTTTTTTTCTGAATTTTACTCATTTTGAATGATTGTTGAAGTTCTCTTTTGTTTAAATTTAAATTTAAATTTCTAATGGTTAAATTTAATTTAAATAATTTTGTTTGAAATCGTTCCACAATTTTGATTGAGTAAATATAGAGATCATTTTTTACATAAAGAGGAATTATTATTCTGTTTCCTGTTTCTTGATATCTAATTTTTTGTTTAACAGGGCAAAAAATCAGTGCTGTAGAGGAATTCAGGAGGAAAGTCATTATAAACTACAAAAATAAAACCCTAGAAAGATCCTTTGATAGATGTGTGTAAAAAATGGGGCAGATCGTGTTTTTTCTCTAAAAAACATGACAGAGCACAGAAGGACCATGACGGCCCATTCTCTGTTCATGATAAATCTGCTCGTCTCTTCGTGGTTTATCAAAAACTGAATGAGAACATTCTGGGAATATAAGATTCAGTCAAAGTTTCAAGACTACAGTTTTTTTTTCTCTGGTTTTACCTGAACATCAGAGATGGTGAGTGCTTTCATTCACTCATGATTTTTTCTGTGGTGAATGATGAAAACTTTGTTTAAAGGGGCTATTTGTCTCTCAAGCAGCTGTTGTTTTTGAGAAAAGCACGTCTCTCACTGCTGCAGGGGGATCGGGGAAAATCGCTGCAGATACCCAAATCCCACAGTCTGATGGAAGTTTGTCTGCAGGAGATCTGGATCGATCTCGTGTAAGAGACGTCTGTGAAAGGGGACAGAAGATGGAGCCCGGGGGCAGAGCGCTGTTAAAGACAAAGCCATCCACGGGGAAACACAGTATGGATACCAAAACAGCTGATCCCGTGTGGGGTTTAGTTGATCAAGGACACAAAGCTTCATCCCCAATCCTCGTCAGGTTACAGGTACAGTCTTTATACTATATTAAAATGTAAATTTAGAATCACATCTAGTTTCATTTAGCAGATCCTTATTCTGGTTGCGAGAGCAAAGAAAAATGCAGGTTTCCAAGGGGGTATTTTAGTGTAATGCTGTTGATTGAAAAACAATGCCAAAACCACATTAAAGAGGAAGTGTACAGAAATGCAAAATGAATTTTAAAAAAAGCTGCAGTTTAATTCATAAAACGGGTTTGTGTAGAAATTTTAAAGCTGTTCTGCAAAAGCGTGGTCATTTTGTGATTGTGAAGTTTTTTCTTCTTGGTTCTTCATACTGTTGTGTCGTATCATTTTTTTTGCTTTTGAAAAATTTTTTCTTTCATTTTCTTGGAAAGGCTACCGGGGTGGAATGCAGGACCTGCAGTCTGCGCGTATTTAAAAGCAGAAGATTTTTGTTCTTATGTGGGGGTTTCATATTTTAACAGGTTGTTGTTGCAATTGTTGGGGCATTCACCTTATTACACAGATTTTAACAGTTAAGTTTCTCTCTGGATGCAGTTTATGCAGTTTTTTTGCCTTCTGGATCCTTCCAGTCTTTTACTAAGTGAAGAAGCGCAGTAAAAGATCTATGAAATGTTTTATTCACTGGGAAACCCCAGGGGTTTTTCCGAAACTCAGACAGACATTTTTTGGTTTTTTTTTCCCCGGTTCCTTTTATCAGAAACTTCATTCTGGGTAAGAATGTGTGATGAATCTCCTTATATTCACTGAGACCATTTATAAAAATTCTGTGGGAAAAAAACCTTTAGAAATCCTTGTTTTATTTTTTTTAACAGTATTTCCAAAAACAACCTCACCACCACATCACATATCATCATACATCATCTTCACCATCCATCTTTGTTGATCTTCCCACCATCTTCTCTTTTATCATCTTCATCCACTCAGTTGAATCTCCTCTGCAGAGAAAGTTGTCAGAAACTGATTTTTTTAAAGGAGTCGAGATGTTCAGTAATTTAGTGTCTGAAATAAACACAGATCTCAAATGCACTATACGTTGAACAGATCATATTAAAAAAAATATACATTTTCTGTAAAATTTAGGGAAAACCCCTTCCCATGAGTCTCTTTTTTCGTATTAACAATTTTGTAGTTTTTTTTCTTTTTCTTTTCCCCAGTTAAAGGCTTTTTGACAAATGTGTTTTTATTGTAAATCTGCTTTGAAACAGCACTGATTGTGAAAACTGATATGCAAATAAAAATAACTCTTTTAAAAAACTCTTACTTCACTTACATTGATCTCTGCCTTTATTGACTGGAGCATCTGGTTTATTTTTTTTTATTTTATTTTTTTTTTTTTTTTAAAGAAGTGTGTATTTTATGCATCACTTGAATCATAATCAAGCACAATCACAAAATATTGTTTTCAAACTCTTTTCAAACAGTGCCAGACAGATAATCTGAACTCTCACCTGTTTTCATCTTGACCACAGATGTTTCTCTTTCTCCAAGATTAATTTAGTCTCTCAATATAGTCTACATATAATACCTGTTGAAAGATATTAGTTATCACATTAATCTCTGAAATGAAATTGCCTTCATTATAATGCACAAAGAAAAAAAAAACATGGTCTGTAACTCTCGCATGTCCCTGTGAAATGCTTGTGTTTGTAAATTAACGGCGAGTTTTTAGGCTAACAGACGAACAACCCACTACAATTGTAAATTAATTGTGGGTTTATTACCACAGTGCGAGGATCAGGCCTTTAGATAGAAAATGAATTAGGAATTAAATATTTTTTGAAAAGTTTATTACTTGTCAGATCATCAGAGTATGAACGCACGGAACTGAAAAAGACTGTATCATTATGTGTTTTAAATTTATCTAACACTGACATATTGTTAACTGAGAAGTAATCTTCTAATACAGTTATGTACATGTACACTGCAAGAATTTGTCTGGTGTAGCCATTTAAATTTTTTTATGAAACGTGAATTTTCTTTACTCTTATTGCAATTTTTCCACCCCTCCCCCTTATTTTCCAGGAAAAATATGCTGCTACCTCATGATTCTTTAAAAGTGAAGACGGAACTCAAGAAACTATTATTATCTTCTCCTATCTCACCGTTGTGATGATTCGGAAAGGCCATAACTGTAATTCCTGTTGCTATCGTACGCGACACGCAATTTCTATGACCATCAGGCTATTAAATTTTAGTTGACAGGTGTGGTCACAGCCATATGCATTGAAATATTGGAGCAAACACTTTTATTAAAGTACATCTATTTATATTAAATTTAATATATTTATTTGGTATCTTCTTCCGATTACCATTTTACGAACGACCATTATTGACCCGTTTCACTTTAATAAGCTGGATTATTCATCGGGACATTCTACCAAACCCGATCCAACAAAAAGGGTGGGACACTGTGACAAATTGTGAATAAAAAACAGAACGGCACAATGACTTGTGGAAGTTGCATATTTCAATATTTTATTCAGAACACAACATAAGATCGACATTATCAACTTTTTAAATAATGAAGACAATGGAAATACTTTTGTTAAGGGAAAAAAACATAAGTTGATTTTAATTTCTCTGGCATCAACACATCTCAAACAAAGTTGGCGACAAAGAGCCCTGGTTACCACTGTGTGGCCAATCCCTATGCTTTTTATAAACCTCCCTGCAAACTGTCTGGGGGACTGAGCGGATGACAAGTTGCTCCAGTTTAGGGCATTAGGAATGTTTTCCCAATTCGTGTTCTAATACAGGCTTCTTAGTGTGCTCAACTGTCTTATGGTCTTCGTTGTCACATCCTTCCTCTCTATGATGCGCCAAATGTTTTCGATGGGTTGACAAGATCTGGACATGCAGGCGGCCATTGTCAGTACCGGATCCTTCTTCCACGCAGCCATGATGTCGTGTAAGTTGAGTGCAGTATGTGGTCTGGCATTGTCATGTTGGACAACCCATGCCAAGGTCTTACCTGAAAGAGAACGACGTCTGGATGGGTAGCATATGTTGTTCCTAGAAACTTGGATATACCTTTCAGCATTGAAGGTGCCTTACCAGATGTGTAAGCTGGCCCATGCCACACGCACGTCATGCCACCCCATACCATCCAGAGATGCAGGCTTCTTGTAACTGACGCGCTGATAATCAACTTGGGTTGTCCTTGTCTCTTTACGTCCAGATGACACATGGCGTCCCAGGTTTCCAAAAAAGAACTTCGAAATTTTGATTCGTCTGACCACAGAATCAGTTTTCCACTTTGCCACAGTGCCATTTTAAACTGAGCCTTGGCCCAGAGGGGAAAAACCCATGCGCTTCTGGATCATGTTTAATGATAATGGGCTTCTTTTTGGCCTTATAGATTTTTAGCCGGCAACGGCGAATTGCACGGTGGATTGAGGTTCACCGAGCGACGAGTTACTTAGTTTTCTGGAGAAGTATTGCCTGAGCCCACTGTATGTGAGTTCCATTACAGTAAGCATTCCTGTATGTTGAATGCATGTGCCATCGATAGGGCCGCGAAGATTCAGCGGGCATCCAGTCTGGTTTTTTTCCCGGCCTTGACCCTTAAGGCACTAGTGTCTTGTTCCATATTCGTGTCGTGAATCTTTTGGTGATTGATATTATGGCACTGTAGTCATGATGATAACTTCAGAACTCTTTGCCATTTATTATCTGAGAAACTCTCATTTCTGACTATGCTCTCCACTCATTTTTTCGCCGCAGCCATTGGGGGATTGGTGTTCCTTTGCCCATGCTTGACCTTCTGAGAGACACTGTGCACTCTGAGAGGCTCTTTTATACCAATCATGTTGCCAATTTGACCTAATAAGTTGGCAAATTGGTCCTCGCTCACTGATTCCGTTATATGTACATTTTAACTTTTCCGGCCTATCCGGCTCTTATTGCTACCTGTCCCCAGTACTTTTATTTACGAGATGCTGTAGTCTGCTCTCATGAATATCCAAAAAATGGGCCAATATTTGGGCATGACACCGTTCAAAAGTCTCACTGGGGCCATCATTTGATATGTTATCTCTATTCTATTGTGAATAAATATAAGTTCATATGAGATTTGTAAATATTTCCATTCCTTGTTTACTCTACACATTTGGCAGGTGTCCCAGCTTTTTTTGGTAATCGGGTTTGTATAGTTTAACGTGGCATAACTGCATTAAAAACAGTGTTTGTTAAAAGACTAAACTCAGTAAACACATTATTAATAAAGTAATATATATTCACAGACAAGCAGAATGAGTCCAGAATAAGAATGGCAATGCGTATAATTCAACACGTTAAAGTGTTTTGTTCCATGAAAAATTATAGACTAAAAGGAAAATGCTTGAACGTGGTAATGCATTTAAAAACGTGTTTTTAAAAAGTGAACTTAACTCGAGTAAACATTTTTAATAAAGCATTCTATTTACAGACAAGCCGGTTATGGGAGAAGAAAATGCTTAACGCCTAAGTTAATCGCGCTTGCGTTTGTATATTCCACCGGGCTGCATTATCTGCTTGTCTGTGAATATACTGCTTTTATTTAGTCAATGTGTTTACTGAGTTTGGTCTTTTTAAACACAACCGTTTTTAATGCAATAAGTCCAACGTACTTTCACACTTAACTGCTGGTTGAGGAGATCCCAATGAGTTCATTGTGAATTTGGACTTTTCCAGAGTAAACTTGCAGTAACCAGCTCTTGAGTCATATAGAGTTAGTCAAGTTAACAATAAACAACTGCATATAGTAAGGCGTTGTACTACAACTGCCACAGCATTTTAAGCTTTGTAATCAACATACGTCTGTCCCTACACCAACTACACAACCATTCTTATCATGTATGTTATGAAAGTGATTCAAACCATCAGAGCAAGTATGGGGCGGGGCTGCACGTGCAACCCCGCCCGGTGCAGCCGCCTCGTTAGTTGCTAGACTGCAATTGTTAGTCTTTGGGGTTGGGTTTGTTGTTGTATGGGTGTAATTGAGCCGCTGCTGTTTCATGTCTGCCCAGATGTCACTGTCGCTAAAATAAATGTGATGCACTTCAAGAACCGTTTATTAAAATCTTAAAAGTGAAAAAAATTCAATAATACTATTGTGAAAAATTTATCTCAAAAAATAGCTATAATTCTGTGAAATAATGTTTTCTATGGTGAGTTTTTTTCTGCATGTGTCAGTTCTGTCTGTGAGTCCTCCATGTTCATTTGAAGCATGTGTGAAAAACTAGTTTAACTTCCCTGTTTATTAACCATCTCTCTTGTATTAAGATGCTGGTTTGTTGTAGGTGTGTTGAGCTCCATCAGAGTGACAGGATATTCAGGAGGAGGAGTCAGCATCACATGCAGATATGAGGAAAAATATAAGAAAAATCAGAAGTATTTTTGTAAAGGAGAGTGGTCTCATGCTCTTATCTCATCAAGACTAATAAAAAAATAAATGGGTTGATTCTGGAAGATTCTCTCTGTATGACAACAGAAAAGCAGCAGGTTTTCACTGTGACCATCAGAGATCTGAGAGAACAGGATTCTGACATTCATTACTGAGGGACTGAAAGAACTGGATTCGATTCCTACACTGAAGTGAATCTTGAGTAACTGAGACCCTCAAACACATGATGATCATCAACAACACACACATCTAACTCATTTAAGAGTTTTTCTTTTTTTTTTTTTTTTTTTTTTTTACTTTAAATGAAGATGAATTATCATTACTGACTTCATTCTTTACATTGATATCTGAGTTTGTGTTCAACAGGTCAACAAAATCAGTGCTGTGAGAGGATATTCAGGAGGAAATGTCATTATAAACTACAAATATAAAACACTAGAAGAGAATCCTTTGATAGATGTGTGTAAAACTGGAGCAGATCAGTGGCACGCTCTATGAAACACTATTGAGAGCAACCCAAGATGGACATATGACGAAAGCCGATTCTCTGTTCATGGTGACAAGATCTGCTCGTCTCTTACGTGTGTTTTATCAGAGAACTGAATGAGAACGATTCTGGAGAATATAGATCACAGTCAAAGTTTCTGAAGACTACAGTTTCATGCATTTGTTTCTGTGGTGAACTGATGAATCTGTTGTTTAATGTGAACTTGATTTGTCTCTCAAGCAGCTGATTGTTGTGAGAAGAGCATCAGTCTCTCAGCTGCTGCAGGAGGATCTGTGAACATCAGCTGCAGATACCCACAATCCCACAGTGCTGATGTGAAGTTTGTCTGCAGAGATCTGGATCTGATCTCTGTGCTGAAGAGACGTCTGTGAAGGAGAGCAGAAGATGGAGCGCTGAGGGACAGATGCAGCTGTATGATGACAGAGAGCAGCAGCTCCTGCGGGAATCATCAGTCATGTGACTCAACAACATTCAGCTGAATACTGGTGTGGAGTTCAGTCTGATCAAGGACACAAGAGCTTCATCACACGAGTCCTCATCAGCGTTACAGGTACAGATGACTTTCTCACTCATATTAATTATAATGTTATTAATAATCACAGCTAGCTTCCATTCAACAGATCACTGTGTGTCTTGTATCATTTTGCTTGACTCTGTAAAGAAAGAGGTCAGTGACGTTTGTACGAGAGCAATTCTGTTCAGTTTTATCAACAGGTTATTTTACATGTTTCTGTTTTAACAAAAAAAAACAAAAAACCACAGAAAAAAGAGGCTTTCCTTATAAGGTTTTATGATTGCAGTCTCTGAGGTAAAATGCAGTTTTGTGTATGGGGTGGGGGGGTGGAGACAAAAATTTTACGTCCGGGGGGTGATTACAATGATAAAAAAACCAAAATCCCAGATGGAAATTTCAACAAAGTTTTTAATCAACCCCCTTTTTAAAAAAGGGAAAACAAGGTTGTATCACCAAATATAGGAAAGGACGGGAACCATATAAAAAAAATCTTTTATTGCATTAAAAACCATATAAAATAGGCAAGGGAAACTTTTGGGTTTATTCCCCAAAATGGCCCCCAAGAAAAATTTTTGATAAATGCCAAAAGGCAAAGGGGGAGCTTACCACACAGCGAGGCCCAGACCCACCACCTTTTGGGTGGGGAAAACCCCACCACACACACACACACAACCCTTGGGAGACCCCCAAAACACCTGTAGAAATCACTGCACACTGGACAGAGGTGCCCCCCACCTAAATAAGTGGTCCTCTGCCCGGGGTCCCCAGACCCGCCAGACAAAAATATTATTATTACACTTTTGAAATAAAAAATTAAGCCCGCGGGGGGGTCACAAAAATAAAATGAATACATAAAAAAAAAACAAAAAATAAAAATTTAACAGATATCTAAATTAGGGAAATAAACACAGCTGTGGAGAAGAGCTGGGGCCCAAAAAAAAATCACAAAATAATCAAAAAAAAACAAAACAAAAATAAAAATCCCACAAAAATAAAAATAATGAAACAGACAAATTCAAAAAATAAGAATGGGACAAAAAAGGAACACGAAAATTGGGACTTTCGTAAAACTTTAAAATATCAAAAGAAGAGAAGAATGCAACTAAGGCAGGTAGACAAATCAATGAAAACCACCAAAGAAACAATATTGAAAAAAAAGAAAGAAAAAAAAATTTTTGAAACAAGAAAAAAATTTTAAAAAAACCCAAGTATTTTTTGGGAACAAAAGAAAAATAAAAAATAGTTTTTGGAAACGGACAGCAATGCAGCTGAAAAAGACCGGGTGCCTAAAATAAAAAGCAGCTACGGTTCCCCAAACCTAACACAAAACGAGAGTTAGATTGGTTCTCTCCCTCCCAATATAAAAAAAAACCTTCCAACGTCAAGGAATTTGAAAAACAAAAAGGACTCTTACCCCAAAGGCCAGGTAGAATAAAAAAAAAATCACAGCGCTGTTTGGTCCCCCGCTGAGAAAGGGAGCAATTTTTCTTAACTTTCAGCCTATAAAATTGGCGTCTGAATAGATACACAAAGCATTCACCCAAAACCTCTTTAAAAAGCTCCCCAGGGCTTTTTACATACCGACGGCAGCAATCACTAATCGAAACGCTTTTTCCAAATTTACAACCTTGAGTTTGCTAGCGAAGGGGGGGACGGAAGTGGGAAGTGAGGGAAACCGCTTTTACCGACGCAAAATTCACGGTGACGTATCCATAACATAATTTACCTTTTATGCCTGTGGCGCCCCCAATTCTAATCAGGAGGTGACGTAACAACTCCCACATCTACCCCCCCATTTTGCATCCGCCAGACGATGGACTAAAAGAGAAAATGGAAAAAACCCTTTAAAACCGATCAACCCAAGGCCTAAACAAAGCTGAATAGAGTTGGAGATCTCTCCGAACTAAAAGCGCTTTTTTCCTCTTCTCTTACAGCTTGAGGAAATGATGAGGTTTTGAATGCTGACCTCCCCATTTGGGCCAGGCGCCGAGGTACTACCCACCACCATTCTGAGAACCTTCTGATTCAGGGGGACAGCACTTACGGGAAAACCCGAAAACTCCCTTAAATCCCCCGCTGTCCAAAGCCCCAAACCTCGGGCCCTTTTTCTTGAATGTTTGAGGAGTCCAGGCACCAACTCCCCAAAAATCAACATCATCTACCTCTTCATACTCCTGAGGATCCCTTGGTTTTTAAAACCCCTGCCAATGCTTGCTCGAAGGCAACCCTCCGCTGCACACAAGTTTTCAACAGAGAACGATGCACCCCTTCTTGCTCAACTAAAAACCGGTGAAATGCTATAAACTACACCCCCCCTTCGGAGGGCGACCACCGAAAAATCACAAACCCCAAAGTCCGGATTTTATGGCGCCCCCCCCACTACCTACTCTCATAGACAACTGCCCTTTCAGCCGGGGTAGATCACGTCCCTTGCGGGTCATGCGCCCTTCCGACGATCTCTGCGGGCCTTTCACCCCCTTTTCCCGGGCCCCCCCAAAAGGGCACCGCAATCCCCTACGGTTCCCTCCCCAAAACGTGAATTTCCCTGCAGGGGGGTTGGGGGCACCCTCCTAGCAAAAAGCTCGCAACGGGGGGTTTTTGCCCAAACAAGTATTGGAACTCTCCATCAATTGGTGAGAGGGGGGTTTTTGAAAAAAAAAAGATAATTGAGACCGGGAAACCCCCCCACCCCTCTTTTTGAAGAAAGGCAATTTCGCAAAAAATTAAACAACGTGCGATTAAAACGCTCACATTGTCCATTCCCGCGGAGGGTTCGGGGGGGCGAGATTTTCCTTCCTGATAAAGCTCCAAAGCTACAATGACGCAGTTTCAAATTTACGGCCCGGGGTCAAATGAAGGCGGCCTGGGACACCAAATTTTAAAACCACCCCCAAAACCGGATTGTGCCCAGTCCAGCCCTTTGGTGTGAGTAGGCCTGCAATAGAAAATTTACTAAAAATCGTCGACTAATTTTTTCCCCTTGGGCCCCCAGAGTTAAAGGGTTTCCGACCTGAAGTCAAGGGAAAGGACTTCATTGGGCCTTGAAGCTAATAGTGGCCCAGAAGGAACGTGCTACTGGCCGTTATCTTGCAATTTGGGGGCCCACCTTTCACTTTCCCGGGCCCAACGGAAATATCACCCATATTTGGCCAATACCCGCGCCTGAACCCACGGGTGCTTCTAACCCTTTGGTGCCTGCTTTTGATTAACTGGGTAAATCCCTCCCCCCTTAAAAACACGGGAACACAAATTTGGAAACACCCCAAACCCTCCGTCGGGGGAACCCTTTCGATAAAAAACCCTTCCTTTGTTTTGTCTATTCCATTCTGGAAAGACTAAAAATTTTTTATCTAGCGTCGCCGTCTGCGACCCTGGTCGCGACCCCCTCCCAAACTTTATTACCTGGCTGATAAAGGATAGCCTCTTGCATAGACCTTAAGTCCAAAAGCAGAAAAAACCTGCAAAGCACTAACGGCCCTCACTCTGCCTGAACGAAACCCCGGCCAAGGGGCCTGCCGCACGACTCAGGAGGGCAGGGCCCAGCTAACCCTTGATTTCCCCTGGAACGGGGTTCGGGGGGAGAAGCATCTGCATTCCCTTACTCCTTCCTATCTATTTTTACCTCAAATTTAAGCACCCAGCTCTGCAGCCCGCGCTGTTCTGTACTCCAACCTTTTGTGTCCCAGATGATCGGATTATTGTCAGTGAACCAATACACTTTGACCAAAAAAATTCCCCGAATTTTTCACCACCCCCACTTGAGACGAAAAAATTTATTTTTCATTGAGCTGTAATTATTCATTTTTTCGCTCAGGGGCCTTTAAACTACGACGGGCATAGCATAGGTGAACCTTCCTTCAAATTTTTAGGAGGACGGCCCCAAACCCCGCTGGCGGCGTCTACTTTAAGATGAAGGTTTTAAAAAACTGCAACGCAAGTATGGGGTAGATTTAAATTTCCCCTTTCAGGTCCTCAAAGCGTCGACACTCTTGCCCATGCATTATAAAACTTCCCTCTTCGTTACATCCCTTTACCCCGATACTTCAGCCACCAGCCATGCAGGGGTGCGCCTTTTGGGCAAACCCCTCCACAAACGCCCATAATAAATTCAAAAACCAAGGAAGGTTTTGCAATTAGACAAGTTCCGGGCAACGCCATTGTGCAAAAGCCCCCATTTTACCCGGGTCATTCTACCCCCCCTTTCCAGATAACTGCCCCAAAAACTTCACTTCAGCTTGAAAAAAACATTTCTCCGCTTTTTTCCTTTATCCCCCCCTTTCCCCCGGGCCCCCGGGGGCCCCTTCTCCAATCGGGCCCCGTGTGACTACGAAGAGGAAAAAAAACCCCAACATCATCAAGGTATAACAAAGAACTGGCCCGTGATCACCAAATAATCGCTCCATTAAAACCTTTTTAAAAGTGCTTGGGGGATTTCAAAGGGCCAAAAAAGGCATACGGTTCCAAAAAATAATCCAAACGGGGAAAAAAGCAGTCTTTGACCTATTGGTTCTGAACTGGAACTGCAAGTACCCCGGCTAAATCCAAGTAGAAACCACTCCCCCCGCTAAGGAGTCCAAATCTCCTCAATACGAGGCAGGGGAAATGATCCCTTTTTTGTCTTGGCATTTTGGGGAGGGATCCACGCACATGCGCAGACTACCGTCCCCTTTTTTTTTTTTTTAAACCCAAACAAAGGGGGAAGCATAAGGACTCCAAATTTTCCCCGCACTATTCCCTCCTCCAATAGCTGGTTTATTTGAGTTTTTTAAATAATTAAAAATTCCCGGGAGTTTAAAGGGAATTTTTTAAATATTATATATTAAAATAAAAAAATTTTTTAATAAACACCTCATATTTCTGAGAAGGGGTTCCGCCCGTCGGACCTGAAACACTAAAAAAGGGTGTCATGGGAAAGGAATGAGCCCCCGTACCTAGAACTGAACTGAGAAGCTAAGGGTTTTCCCACGTTCTGTTGGCAAAAAACCAATTTAAATCCCCAGTTCCACCCTGTTGGGCAAGAATACCCCACCGCCAACTTAAATAAGACATAAAAAGGTCCCCCGTTTCCTTTTCCAAAGCCCGATCTAGGAAAAAACTGGGACCGATCAGGGGGCCCAAACAACAGTACTGCCGATTTCTTAAAAATCAAAGGGGGGCAGCCACCATTCATTTACCACCTGGGGAAAACCCCACCCCCCTCTCCGGTACACGCACACTTCCCCCCTGAACAGGGGTTTCTTGCATTACCTGATGACAAAATTGCAAAGCATAGACACATCAGGCGTTGTGTAACCACGGGAAATCAAAGAGACGGCCGTTGCCCCAAAAAACTCCCGAAAACACCGGCTAAGGGGTTCATCCCCCCAAAACCCCCGGGGAAAATCCAAAATCATGCACCAGGGGGATCCCGAACAACAAAAAACACCACACCCGATGCCAACTGCCCCCAAAATTCCCATCTACTCCAAATATCCAAAATATGGAATGCTACCCTTAGCGGCTCGAAGCTGTAACCATGCAATTTTTTAAGGCGACCTGACCCCCCCGGTTCAAAATGTTGGCGGAACACTTTCGGAAATTGTTTTCACCACGAACCTTACCCCCAAAAAGGTACCGAAACCCCCCCATAAGGGGAATCAATGTGGGCAGATAAAACAAATAGAAAAAATGAACGTGTGTGGCCATTTACTTTATCAAAAATTTCTTCCCCCCCGGGTGTACCCCACCTGGTGGGAAAATATTTTTTGACGTCGGGGGCGAGGAGTTATTTAGCTGTGGGGAAGCCGCAGGGCTGGGGGGGAGGGCGGGAACCTCCCTTCCCCCTCACAAACCGAGGAAAATGGCCGGCGTTGAAACGCCTGAAAACGGGGCCAAAAAAGGGGAAAATTATGTACGTTTGGAACCGGCAAAAAAATTTTGGGGGACTGTTTAGGGGTTTTGTTGCTGTCGCAACATTTCTCTTTAATTTCCCGAGCTCTGACTGTGGGGGACGACCTAGGAACTTCAACGTTTGTCCCCCCCCCGTCCCCATACTGAAATCCATTCCAGGGGGACCAACTCTCGCCCCCCGCCCCCCAGCACCCCCTTGTTCCCACCTAATGTTCGCCGGAACTTCTAACAAACTAATAGTAGGCCCCCGGGGACGTCTAGCGCCAAATTTTCGTCTTAGGGCACTAAACCCAAATGCCAAAAAATTTGGGCAGCAGCAAGGTTCTGTATTAAGATGGCGGGGGGCCCGATTTTTAACCCTTTTTAACAGGCCCCCAAGCGCAAAGAAAACTCCAACAGAGTTCCCCCCCTCTTGTTTTTTTCTGGAGAAGAACCTCTTGTAATGCTACAAGACTGAAAACCAACCATAAAAAAATCACGCTCTTTAATAATCTTATCGGTCCCCATTCTAAACAGGCGATCCTGATTTTTCGGCTCCCCTCCAAGGGTCAAACAGAAAGAAGGCTTGGGCTGCATTTTACAATAACGTACCTCAGCATGCCCGGCCCTAACCCATTCGTCAATATCAAACCGATTTTCCATTAAATTTGGGCACCTCGATCGCGGAAAAAAAACAATCGTTCAGTCAAAGGCACCCGGGGTTAGGGGTAAAAAGGGGAACAGTGGGGTCAGGGAAACCCGCCCCCAACAGTGCATTATCATCTCAGCTGCGCTACCAAATCCCCCAATCTGTATTTTAAACCCCATTTTTGGGTTTTACCTCTTTTTTTTTTTTTCCTTTTCAGACACTTACCCAGAGAAAGGAAAGGGCCCCCAAAAGGAGCTCTGACCTTACCAAAAAAGGGTGCCCTTTTTTTCCAAAAAAAAAACAAATACAGAATAACAAAGCCACAAAATAAAAAAAATCAATTCTGACTCAAACTTTGGTGAAAACCCGCCGACTACGCCACAATGGCGTAGGGGCGGGGGAGATGAAAATGTTCGTCACGGGGGAGTGACTTACAATGATAAAATATAACCAGATAAAGCCCGAGGGGGAATTCACCCAAAAATTTTTAATCAACCCCCCTTTTAAAAGGGCAAAAACAGGGTTTGACACCCAAATTTTAAGAGCAAGACAAGGAACCCATAAAAAAAATCTTTTTTTTGCAGTTTAAAACCACTAAAAATAAGCAATGAACATTTTTTTATTTAGCCCAATGGCCACCCAAAGAAAATTTTTATACAAAGCCAAAAGGGAAAGGGGGTGGGGCTTACCACAGACAGCGACTGCCCCAAAACCCCAAACCCCCAAAAAAAACACGGGTGCACAACACACACCACACACCACACCTTTTTAGACACACCACAAACCGTGAAAAATCACTGCCCACTGTGCAGAGGTGCCCCCACCTAAATAAGTGGTCCTCTCCCCTGGGCCCAGACCCTGCCAGACAAAAAAAAATTTAAAATTAAAAAAAAAAACCTTTTGCAAAATAAAATCTCAGTCGCCTCGCGGGGGGGCACGTAAAAATATAAATAAATACAATATTAAACAAATACAAAAAAAAATCAAAATTAACAGATATCAAAATATTGGAATAAACAAGTGCGGGAGAAGAGCATGGGCCAAAAACAAAAAAACACCTTAAAACCTTAAAACAAAACAACAATTAAAAAACCCCCACAAAAAAAAAAACAAATAGAGGGAAACCCAGACAAATTCAACAAAATATAAAAAATTGAAACAAAAAGGAAGTCACCAATTAGGATTTTCTGTAAAACAATTAAAATTCAAAAAGAATAGCAAAAAATGAAACTCCGGTAGCAAAATAAAGAAAAACCACCAAGCAACAATTTTTAAAAAACAAGAAAAGAAAAAAAATTTGAAAAAAAAAAATAATTTAAAAAACCCAAAGTATTTTTGGGAACAAAAGAAAATAAAAAATTAGTTTTGGAAAAGGACAGAAATGCAGCTGAAAAAAAACCGAGTGCCCAAATGAAAAGCACTTTGGCTTCCCCAAAAACCTTACACAAACGAGACTGTTAGTTGGTTCTCTCCATCCCAATAAAAAAAAATACCTTACATGTAAAGGGGAATTTGAATAACACACCGACGGACTCTTACAGCCAAAAGGCCAGGGTAGGGAATTAACAAACACACGACTGTTTGGGGTCTACACTGAAAAGGGGAATTATCGTTCTAATTTTTAGCTCTTAAAATGTCGTCATAAAAGACACAAAGCATTCACCTACCGTCTTAAAGTCTACCCGGTTTTTTTTCATCCGACGGCAGCATCACTGACAAAAAAAGGACGCCCAAAAACAAATTTAAACCTTTTTTTGCTACGCCAAAGGGGCGGAAGTGACAAAAACGCGTCCCCGACCAACAATTCAACAGGTGAGTATCCCAGGTAGCACAAAATTTACCTTTTATAGCCTGTGAGCCCCCTAAATTGGTAATCACGGCAGGTAGTAACAAATTCCACGGGAAAAAAAAGTTGCTGTTTTGCTCAGGGGAAACTGCACACAGGTAAACAGAGGACAGTGTTTTTGTGTTTTTTCTTCATTTTTTTTAATTTTTGGGCCGGATTTAGAAAACCCGCGTGTGTTTTCTTTTGTTTATTTTTATTTCACGTGTTTGGGTTTTTAAATTTTATTTAAAAATTTTTTAAAGTTTTAAAAATTTTTACCAAAAAAACCCCGGGTTCGAAAAAAACTCAAACAAAAATTTTTTTTTTTTTTCTTTCCCAAAAAAAATTTTGGGTAGGAAAAAAATTTAAACCAAAAAAAAACCATGACAAAATTTAAAAAAAAACTTTTAAAAATTTTTTCTTGTTTTATTTCAGGTTTGAAAAAAAACTCCCAAAATTTTAAAATATTAGGTTTAATTTTTTCAGGTTTTTTAAAACGTTTTTTAAAATTAATGTTTCAAATTTTGAAAAAACAAAATTAAAAGCATTCTTGGTAAACTTTGAAAAAAATTTAAAAAAAATTTTTTTTATAACCCTTTTTTTTTTTTTAAAAACAATTTTGTTTTTTTTTCCCTTTCCCCCAGAGTTTGAAAAGGTGGGTTTTTTTTGAACTCTTTTAAAAAACATTTAAATTATTTAAAAAAAATTTTTTTTAAAAAATTTTAATTTTTGTTTTTTTTTGAAGGGCCCTTTGGGTTTTTATTTTTTATTTTAAAATTTTTTTAAAATTTTTTTTAACTTTTCACAAATAAGACTCCAAAAATTGGGTTTTCCCTTTTTTTAAAAAGTGCCCCCAAAAAATTTTTATCTTCCCAGATTTTTTTTTTTAATTATTTTTTTCTGAATATTAATATAACCAAAAAATAATTTTTTATTAACTCTGTAAAGTTAAAAAACAGATGACTGCATATTTTAATTGTCACGTTCATCTGTTCGTGTTAAACATGTGACCAGGAAAGAAACACTAAAACTCATCTGAACACACATCGAGAGCTTCAGAAGAACTGAATCTACTAACAACAGAGAAGATCACCACTGAAGAGAGAGAAGAATGAAGATCATCTGGACTTTCCACTCTGCTGATGATTCCTGGTAAGAGTCTGAAGCTACAGTAAATCACTAAAAACAGCACAGAGTCTTAGTTCACTTCAGCTCATGCTGTTGAAATGGAAACTTAAACGCAATTTGAAAGTTCATCTCTGTCCATTCTCATATAAATATGTTATTGCTGTATTAAGATGCTGGTTTGTTGTAGGTGTGTTGAGCTCCATCAGAGTGACAGGATATTCAGGAGGAGGAGTCAGCATCACATGCAGATATGATAGAGGATATACAGACAATAAAAAGTATTTTTGTAGAGGACAGAATCCAGGATGCTCTGACCTCATCAAGACTGATATTAAAAATAAATGGGTTGATTCTGGAAGATTCTCTCTGTATGACGACACAAGAGCAGCAGTTTTCACTGTGACCATCAGAGATCTGAGAGAACAGGGACTTGGACGCACTCAGTGTGCAGTTGATATCTCTCCTTGGAGATAGATTCCTTCACTGAAGTGAATCTGCAATGTTGTAACAGGTGAGTAACTGAGACTCTCAAACCCATGATGATCATCAACATCACACACTCAACACTGATCTGTGATTACTGCGCTCACACATCTAACTCATTTAAGAGTTTTTGGCTTATTTGTTTGTTTTACTTTTAAATGAAGATGAATTATCATTACTGACGCCTTTATTTACATTGATATCTACAGGCTTGTGTTCAGCAGGTCAACAACCAGTGCTGTGGAGAGGATATTCAGGAGGAAATGTCATTATAAACTACAAATATAAGACACCTAGAAGGGAATCCTTTGATAGATGTGTGTAAAACTGGAGCAGATCAGTGTTTTACTCTAATAAACACTGACAGAGCAGCAGAATGGACACATGGACGGCCGCATTTCCTCTCTGTTCATGATGACAGATCTGCTCGCTCTTTACGTGTGTTTATCAGGAGAACTGAATGAGAACCCATTCTGAGAATATAAGATTACAGTCAAAAAGCCTTCTGAAGACTACAGTTTTCTCTGAGTTTCTCACCTGAACATAAGATGGTGAGCTGCTTTCATTCACTCATGCATTTGTTTCTGTGGTGAACTGATGAATCTGTTGTTTAATGGGAACTTGATTTGTCTCTCAAGCAGCTGATTGTTGTGAGAAGAGCATCAGTCTCTCAGCTGCTGCAGGAGTGAGCCCAGGAACATCAGCTGCAGATGCTACCCACAATCCCACAGTGCTGATGTGGAAGTTTGTCTGCAGGAGATCTGATCTGATCTCTGTGCTGAAGAGACGCCTGTGAAGGAGGAGCAGAAGATGGAGCCGCTGGAGGGACAGATGCAGCTGTATGATGACAGAGAGCAGCAGCTCCTGGATCGGGAATCATCAGTCATGTGACTCAACAACATTCAGCTGAATACTGGTGGAGTTCAATCTGATCAAGGACACAAGAGCTTCATCACACTCCAGTCCTCACAGCGCTACAGGTACAGAGATGACTTTCTCAATTAATCAATGTAATTCAGAATCACATCTAGCTTTCATTCAGCAGATCATCAGACTCTTTTTGTTGCTTGACTGAGCAAAGAAAAGTGGTACTTACACAGAGGGCTATTTTAGTGTAACAGTCTGATTGACAAAAAACAATGCCACAAACCACATGTTAAAAGAGAGAAGTGTACAGAAATGGAGTGTGATTGCAAAAATGAGGCTGCGGATTTATATTCAGTAAAACGTGTTTGTGTAGAATTATAATGCTGTTCTGCAAATGCAGTGGTCAGTGTTTGTGGTTGTTTTGTACTTCATGTGGTTCTTCATACTGTATGTGTTTGTATCATTTACTTGCTTCATTTCATTATGAGATATTCACGTGTTTTTTCCTGCCAATTACATTCATATTCTCATTTCTGTTCATATAACTTCTTAAAACACCATCAAGCAGTGGTTTTAATTCCCCTAGGTTAAGGGTTGTGTGTGTGTGTGTGTATTATTATTATTAGTATTAGCTGGAATGTTTGACCTTAAAAATGTAAAAGTCCCCCTAGAGATATTAAAGTTAATTTAACAACTCATTTTACTTATTCAGCTTACATAAAATGTTTAATATTTTTTGGTGATCAATTATTATTTTATTTTTTCATGGTTTGATTATTAGCTTTCATCAACTTATAAACCCCTTGCTGTTCTGTTAGCGAACCGCAAGTGTCCTGTTTGGGGAAATCCTGTTATTCTCTAGATCAGAGGCGTCAAACTCAGTT
This sequence comes from Cyprinus carpio, assembly GCF_018340385.1. Taxonomy (NCBI): domain Eukaryota; kingdom Metazoa; phylum Chordata; class Actinopteri; order Cypriniformes; family Cyprinidae; genus Cyprinus; species Cyprinus carpio. The sequence continues at coordinate 33,454,269 of NC_056597.1, forward strand.
CCTGGAGGACCCCGGAGCCCTGCAGAGTTTTGTTCAACCCACTCCAAGACACAAACCATGTAGTTTTCAAAAGCCTGAAGGACTTGATTAGTTGGATCAGGTGTGTTTAGTGGGTTTGAAGCTAAACTCTGGGGCCGGCCCCTCAGAAGTCAAGTTTAACACCCCTGCTCTAGAGTCTAGATTAGTGGTTAGCGTAGTATTTGCAGGCAATTTCCTTACCAAAGCTCACAGCCAATGGCGTGGTCCCAGGAAATGGACATCTAGGAGACAGTTTGAAAGTGTGTGTGGTCATTTAGTATTGCAGCAGTGGTTGGTGTTGGTGCTCATTTGTCCTCAGTGTTACTAAAGTATTGTCATTTGGATGTGCAGCAGAAGTGCAGTTTTTTTTGAGTATTGCTTTACCACACTTGTACTGTGCAGTTACAGGAATCTTGCAGATCAAAATACTGAAATAGTTTTTGTTTTTCATTTGTGCTGTTTTATAATGTCTACTATGTGCTTATTTTTGCTCATGTGCTTATTTCTAAGTTCCTAAAAACTCTCAAATAAAATGAACTCTGCTTGCCGCTTTTGTTTCTGGCCGCCTGTGCTTCCAGCAAACATGAATTCAGGACAGAGGACGTGTGAATGACAAATAAACATAGCTCAGACTGCATTTGGTTTCACTGTAAATAGCGTTACAATATAACACTGATCTCACTGCTTTGCAGCACCACATGTATTGCTACAGAAAAAGATCTTAACAGTCAAGGGTCAGAGGAAAGCCCAACTAAAAGCAAACACTGATCCTCCATGATGGTGCCATCATTTCTAAACAATTAAACATCAACATTTTAACCCTTTGTGGTCAAAAGGTGGCAGCGGCCGCAGATTATTGTTGTTCAACTTTAGCAGCACGTTAAACATCACACTCTGATTTGATCTGGAGAAACTGTGCATCAGCTGAAAGTTTGGAGATTATAAGCTTCGCTATTTGACCACTGTTTTGATTAAACATTGCCCTAGTGACAGTAATTGAGTAATTTATGTCAGGAGTGCAAAATAATAAATATTTATTAGTCATTTCACAATTCACCACTCATTAATATGCAGTCGCGTCAGCATTGGTTTATTTTGTATTTAAATGGAATTCACTGAACAGGCGTCAGTAAGGGATGACTGCGCAGATCCAAAGTTGCATATACATGGAAGATATCATGGATATGTTTATATGTGTTTACTTCATATTTCTTCAGACAGAATCGCAATTTTCTATCAATTTTTCCACTGATGATAATTAAGCTGCTCCCAAAGCGATGTCTCCATGTTTACTCTTCGGTGTTCGCGCTGCCACTGACAGAGACCTGATTCGTCCGTGTCTTGCCCAATCACATAACTGTGCATCATCTTCCTGCCCGAGTCCTATCCTGGGATGCACTACCAGTATCACTTCTGTGTTGATATCTGACCACAACAACACAGAGAGAACACTCGCTACCCACAGGAAATATCAAATTAATAAACACACAATTACATTAGTAAATGGTTTGTATGTGATTTTCTTGAGATTTGGGGGATTTTTTCTAACAATATTGAAAATGTACATCTGTAATGCTAATTTAATTGCAGCGATATAAAAAGAAGGCTAGTAAATAAGCATCTTTTTGCAATAGTAAAACGATCAAAATTCCACATGAGATCACAAAGAAGAAGATTATTACAAACACTCAATCGGGGTTTACAGTGAGTTTTGAAGTAAAAGTACTAAGAATCTCATAAGGGTAATGTATGAAGCTTGATGCTCTTGTTTAGCTCTAATGCAGCTACATAACAGGTGCGTGTTTTCTTCATAACCACCTTTTGTCATATCATTCATGTATGGTCATAAGAAAATGATCTGTTGTATTTTTATAGAAAGACTTTTGATAATAGTTGGGTAAAATGTATACTGGGAGTGACTTGATGTGGCTTGGTTAAACCTTGTAATGCCGAATAAAGGCTAATAATGGCTGAATAAACCAAAAGAATAATGATAAAAGAACGCAATGTGGGATAATGTTTCCTACCTGGCGATGTGTGAAAGCCTCATTGAGTGAAACATAGATCATGAATGGGCATTGGGTCGCGTACAGACTGATATAATAGCCACAGGATAGAGAAGAGATCATACATCAATTTTATTAGCCTTTCATTTAGAGCCTTCTCTAAAAACCCCACATGACATGGCCTTAGAAAATGTCTTTCATAAAATTCACAGTTTTTGTGAGATTATGTTTCTGAAATATAAAATGAAGCATCAATGGAAAACATGGCTTTTAGCGTTATTGTGTTTCTAAAATCATATCCTCAGTAAGTTGTGCCTCTTTTTTCGTCTGACAGAAAACAAATTCAATCTGGTTAATAATGAGTAGAAGCTGGTGATGCTTTAATAAGAAATTGAATATGTTGTATTTCCAGTTATTGATTTCATCTAAGGCTATGGCTGAAGTTCATGTTCATAATTCATCAACTAATGCTCAGTGCCACTTAATTAATCCTGAAATTATCTCATTAACTTTAACACTGCTTCAGTGTTACTTAACCTATTTCAGAGTAGGACCAAATACAGTCTGAGGCAGTGTTGATTTAACTCTGGGAATTTTAAATTTACTGAGAAATGTGATGTCGAAGATCTTGTTTGTAAAAAAAAAAAAAGCTTTATCCTCTTCATGTTAGTGTTTTGGACACAGGATGTCCAAAAAAAACGACATCATCATCATCATAATCATCATCCGCTTCTGTTTTTCCAAAACTACTACATCTACCATCACATCAGAGTATTCTACCAAAATTTAAGGCGCAATATGTGCTAAAATATAAAAATATGATCTGATATTCCGGCTCAGGAGGTGATCAAGATTCACTCGTTATTTCCTATAATCTGTTTTCAGTGTCTTATATCTGATGCATCCGCTCTGGTTCTGATGTTCTTCTGGTTCTGATCATCGGTGGTATCTTGTTGGTGTTTTCTCTATATAGGAAGCATCAGTCTCGAGGTAAAAACTCTCAACAGATACAGAAAATCACCCATTCATATCAAGGTTTAAAATGAAGATTTGCTTTTTTTTCACACTACTAGTTCTAACATACCTAATGGCTTCTAGCTACAAAATACAGATATTTGATGATGTGAGAAAAGATTTCCATTATACATCCGTGTTGAAATGTGATACAAATGTCATTAATTTAGACTCTTTGTTTTAGAGCAGGCGATTCATCATCTCAGGACTGGAGCAGAAAAAACATGAAATGGTTCGGTCCAGTTGCTGTATTAAAATAATATGATGATTTTTTTATTCATAATGAGAATAAATTCCTGTTACCTCCATAATTACATTTTTTCAGAACTGGTAAATAATTACTCTGTCTATCTACGGGTTTTTTCACACACTGGTGGTGATTATGGGGAGGAGTAAGGACACTCCACACAAGCAATTAACCCAAAAACCCTCTGTTATTCCTGACTGTGTTTTACGCTACCCCCCGATGGTTAGAAAAGCCACTGGTGACTCTCAGATCTTGATCACATCTGCTGAGGATGACAGATTACGCCGTGAAGTGAATTTCCAGAAGAATCCGAAGACTGTCCGGACAGCGGTGTTACTTACTCTCCATGGTGGATTTCCAGAAGAAAGCCAGATGGTCCGGACAGTGTTAGATTGAGGTGAAATCAGGATTACAGTGATACGCTGATGTCCATCATCTCACGACTGATGCGCCTGATGGCACCATTGAGCTTCAATCTAGTATTTCGACTTTTTGTATAAAATGTCTGGTTATCTCTGCAGTCAGAGCAATGTAAATATAAAAGTATGAACTCTTTGGCAACCTGCAGATGTGAGGTGTGAATATGAGAAGGCTTTATAGCGAGACTGTTAATCATAAGGAAAGAGCATTGAGCGGTCAACTTGGTTTAAAAAAAAAAACTATTTAATATATGATATTAATACATTTACAATGTCCCCATATTAAATATATGACAATAAAATATTACAAAATCATATTAGGTGTCGTCTGCATGTATTCTTTATTCTGTTTCGTTGGGTTTCGGCTTTTAGTGGTTTGTTTTTAGCGCCCGGAAGAGCAGACAGAGAGATGTCCAAGATTGTTACACAAAATATCTGCCGACATTCAGAAAAATTGTCTACATTCATATTAAAATTTATGAAAATTTCTACAAGAAAATCTAGGGTGTTAAAAGCATGTTAATATCATGAATATGAAGTGCAGCTGCAGTGGCGCAATAATACAAAAGTAATTTGGTCACCGGTGTGTGTTTATAGAGTATTTTACAACAGCTTCAAAAGCCACTCGGCTAATCCAAGTCTATCTATTGTATAAATGTTATAAATAACAACTTTAAAGTTTGAAGGTCAGCTATTCAGCTTTATAAGATGTTCTGAAGGTAAGGTCATGTCGATGAGAACAGGAGCTCATTGGGAAACAGACTGTGTTGGTTTGGGGTGAGGAATCTCGGTTGCTGTCCGTAGTGTGAACTTCTGCTGGGGTAGACTCTCCTCGGCTGGACATTGCTCATGTCATCTCATATAGTGAACACATGACACATATGTTGCTATGTTAATATGATATGTTTAAAGTATGTTTGGATTATTAGCAAAAGGTAATTTTTAAGTAAACTTAAGTTTAAGTCTTTTTTATGCACTTCTCAATTTTGAGATTTTGGTCTATTTTCTCAAAATGAGTTTCTTCCTCCACTTTACCTGTTTTATTCCTATCTATATTATGAAAGGTTTTACAGAGGTGTTTGTTCATATACCATTTGCATATTATATTGTTTTAACATTTTACTACTAAAACCACACTGTAAAACCTGACAAGAACAGTAACTCCAAACCGTTTGAGTAAAAAGTTGCCTTTACTTAAACCATGTAAGTTTTAAAACTTTGCAATTATGAAAAAGTGATTAATTAAGTGCTGATGAGCTTTAGTGATGAACAGCTGCTGTTTAAAAAAACGCTCACCAGCTCACTTATTTAAAAACCCGACTGCCTTTTTTTTTCAGAGTCTACAGAAGATTGACTGAGATTAACTAAGGTTAGATGTGTTTATTGTTTCATTTGAAGTAACCATGTTAGAGATCATGTTTGCTTTGTTGGGTTCTTGACCCTGATTTCTGTTTAGTTTATTTATTTTTGGGCGTTGTAACCATGTGTTTGAAACATGTGTTATAACACAAAAAACCCGAGAAAATAAGTCAGATATTGGTTGTTATCAGCTATTGGTGATGATAATCATCAATTTTGGAGCTGTTCAAAATCTTACTAAATAGGTGTTCTATAGTTACTTCAGTTGATTACAATGAAGCCATTCAAAAAGCAGTGGTTCTTTTATAATCAGTTAATATAAAGACTTTCCAAACAGTTTTGTTTTCTATGGTGTTAATTAGTCACACAAGACATCAAAAATCAGAATTGAACCTCAACAGATGGTTACGAAAAAAAAAAAAACATGCTGCAATGCATGCGGGGACTATTGTAGTACAAAACACAGCATGGCTCAAGCATGCTCTGCCTGCATGTTTTTTTTTGTTTTTATGGTCACCATTGTTGGAGGTTCATATGCTGAATATTGATGGCTGTGTGGACTAGGACACCACAGAAAACCAAAACGTTTTTGGAAATTCTTTATATTAAATGATTATACACAGAACCATGGCTTTAGCAATCATTTATTACTAATCACTTCCAGCTAATTACAAAACACCTAGTTCATCAAAGATTAAAATCCAAACAGTTCAAATACGGCAATGATTATCATCAGCTAAATATACATGTATTAGAAACACCAACATCTAGGTAAAAGTTAGGGTAAAGCAAAAAAAAATGCTAACCTGACGGTGCACTAAGTACGTGCTCTTTGGGGTGAAAAAAGCAGCTTCTAGAGTGTGGTGTGTGTGTGGTATAACACCTGAGGAATTTTTCCTTCTTCTCTGCTTCCTCTGGGCTTTTGAGTTACAACAAGATGGTTACAACAGCCAGCAGAGGAAAAAACTAAGACAGAAAATCACGAGAGTGATCAATGAGCCCGAACTAAACACACACTGATGCTCTAACAGGGTTACTTCAAATGAAACCATAATCAACATCCTAAACCCGTTAGTTTAATTATTCAATCAGATCTTCTGTAGACGCGCGTCTGACAGAAAGTAAAGTCAGTGCTGCGTTATGTAAATATAGTGGAGCTGCTGTGAGCTGTTTGTGGGGTTGTATGAATCAGGATCTGAGAGATTTTAATGTATTTTTTTTATTTCAGTTTATTTTTCTAGGATGTGTCTGAAGTCAGTTGAGTCTTGATGTTCTCTTTTCTTCAGTAATTCTGTTGTTAACAGAAGCGGTTAATCCCTAATGCCCAATTATCACTAAAGTAATACACTTAATTATTAATGCAATGTATATATTCTTTCAGTGAACTAAACTCTGCAATTAAGTTCAGAGTACTCATACATCACTTAGTTTTAAAACTTAAAATGCGTTTATAGGCAATCGGGTTTCCTCAACCATCGGTTTGGTTAAACATAAATTGGTAGGTTTTAGTGAGGCTGTGTCTGAAGTCCATTGTAGTTCCTTTCTCTTCTTTTCTCAAGTTAATTCTGTTGGTTAACAGCAGGCATGTCATCACTATGCTCAATTCGCACTCAGTTAATCACTTAATTACTTAATGGCAATGTATATCGTCTTCAGTTGAACTCAACTGAATTAAGTTCAGAGTACTTCATAACTGTTTACGTTTTAAAACTTAAATGGTTTAATGCAAGCAGGTTGTCCTCAAACGGTTTTGAGTAAACCAAACTTGTCATGTTTTTAAGGATATTTGTTTACACACAAACGTTTTGAGTTAAGTACTTGTCGGTTTTTACAGTGTGTTAGTTTTAAAACTTAAAAGGTTTAAGGCAATCATTTGGCCTGCCAACGGTTTGAGTAAACCTAACTTGTCAGGTTTTTAAGGATATCTGTTTACTCAAAACGGTTTTGAAGTTTACTGTGAATGTCAGTTTTACAGTGCATGGTGAAAGATTCTGTTGTTGTTGTTTGTTCCTTTTTTCGTCTTTGTACAGTATTTTAAGAATTTCATTGAGGTCATATAGAAGAGAATCCAAAACCTTAAAACAAAAAACAAACTTAACACTAAATTACAACCCACAACCCTCAACCTACAGCTCTTCATTTTTCACTGTTTCATATTCATCGGTTGATAGCACGGTGAACTTATTTCCATGTGAGGCCACTGTGAAATAATATTTGTCAGTATAAAATTGCTAACACTTAATGTGCAACGATAAATAACGATAGATAGCATAGCTTTTTAGGAAAAAAAATTAGGATATATCGATCGATAATGCTTTAAATATTAATCCAACTTATTAAAAAAATGCATAATAGCTAATATGTTCTTTCTGCTGCCAAACCTTTTGCTGCAGCATGCGTGTTTTATTTCCTGCCTTGTAAAGGCCGTAGAGTTTTATTAACGGCATTTCTTCTTAACAGCCATCTTCAGCAGAAAATTTGCACGTACACTGTAAAAATGATTCACTTTTATTTACTCACTAAAATTTTGTAAAATTGTTTAAAAAGCAAGGTTGCACTGCATTCTGGGTTCCAACAATCAACACTCAATTTTGAGTAGCTTTTTTGTGACTGCTTACAATTAATATGGTAATCTGAATATGCTGTTTTGTTCACCATGCTTGAGATCAGACTCTGGTTCTTCGATGTCCACGGTGTGCCTAAAAAAAAATAAAAAAAGGGGTCTCCCTCTCCCACTACAATTTTTTTCTTAATCAAGAACTTCTTTAAACTCTGGATTTTACAGAAAATTTTTGGGTATTCTATTGTTGAATTACAGGGGGCTGCAATATTGAATGCTAATTTAACTCGGAGAACACGCTCTACCTACTGGATAGCACTCAGGGCCAAACAATTGATGATGTAAAATCATAACTCAAACACCACCTGTATCTTCTTTCCTCTTAGCATGCTATCTGTTATGAATCAGTTCCAACAGCCATACAAAATATAAGATTGTAAAAAGTCAAGGGGTCCAAAGAGCCCAACTAAAGCAACACTGACCACTGTAATGGTAACCATAGAAATTTACCCTTTTCTCCTTCAGTGATTTCCTGTTTTTTTAACTTTAGGTGTCTTCAATAACTCTGTTTTGGGGGGCCCTTAAAGACCAAGCTTGAATCGATTCAGTTATTTACTCAATTAAAATTGTTTGAAAATTTGTACAATCAAGATTATTAATTATAGTTAAAGTAACACATTAGAATTATTTAGAAAGAATCAAATTAGATCGTACAAGGCACCCATTTCCAAATGAGTAGAAGAACATGAAACAATTAAGTAAACATTTACACAAAAATACGGATTTCCATATTGAGGAGAAAAAAAAACACAACATGAACAACAACAAAAAACCCTATGCCTAAAGAATGCTATGTTTATACATTGTCAGGCCAGTATTGGCGATCAGGAAACACCACAAGTGAAAACATTATATGCAGGCACATGATGGTCATCCTTTTTACAACATTCACATTTTTGTTGCTTGATATAGATATGATACAGGCATCATGTTTCAAAAGCTGGTGTTTTAGGCCCCCAAGACAGAGTTATTGAAGACACCTAAAGTTCACAAAAAGAATCACTGAAGGAGAAAAGGGGTAAAATTTATAGGGTGCCCATTATAGTGGTTCAGTGTTTTGCTTTAGTTTGTGCTCTTGACCCTTGACTTTTTAATATTACTTTTGTATGGCTGTTGGAACTGCTGAATTAGAAACAGCTAGACATGATACGGTGAAAGAAGATCAGGTGGTGTTTGGTAAGTATTTTACATACTCATTGTTTGGCCGGAGTGTTAAAAGAGAGCTTGTTCTCGAGTGATTAAATTAGCATTCAAGATTGGCAGCCCCTAATTCAACACTTAGAATACCCAAAATTTTCGGTAAAAATCCAGCGTTTAAGAATTCTGATTAAGAAAAAAATTGTAGTGGGAGAGGGAAAAGACTTATTTTAGCGCACACAGTGACATTCAAGAACCAGCGTATGATCTCAAGAATTGTGCCAACACATATATTCCGATTAACAGATGAACTGTCAGCATCACAAACCCAGCTACCTAAAAAAAAAAAAAATTTGGAGTTTTGAATTGGGTGGAACCCAGAATGAAGTGCAACATGCCTTTTTTGATGGTCACCATTGTTTGAGGTCTCAGCGCTGAATTCGTGATGTCTGTGTGCCTAAATGAAAATAAAAAATCTTTTTTTAATGTTGTGATCAGAAGTGATTCTAGAATCTCATCTTATTATGCTGAAAATATCAGACCTACACTGTTTCACTATAAAGGGACACCTGTTGCTGATAAGATACAACCAACTCAGAAATCTAGATCAAATGATGTCAAAACAACGCACCCCCACCTGATGTTAATTCTTCTTTGGCTTGTCTAACTGCTGTATTACCCTTAAAGCAACCCAAAAATTTGTTTTAAAAGGTTAACGGGTCAAGAGCTCAACTAAAGCAACCGGGACCACCATCATGGTAACAACAATGTAGATATTTCTATTCAGTGTGATTCTGTTTGTTAACATCAGGTGGTCCTTCAATAACTCCTGTTTTTTGGGGGCGTTGAAAACATAAAGCTTTGGAACACAATGGCCTGTATCATCGCCATGATAAGCCAACCCAAAAACATGAATTTGTTGAATTACATTTTTGGGCTGTGTTATCTTACTCACCAACTCTACTTGGCTTCTGGTATGCCTAAACAGACCGTATATTCATATGTAGCATCGTGTTTTGTTTTTACTATTCTTTCGTCACTACGATTTTTTTTTTTTTGTGTACACTTTGTACGCTTACATAGGTTGTACAATACGAGTCATTTTGAATGGCTGAATGGCTAAAACATGAAGTCATATGATGTCGAGGTCATGATTTGCATGTCCTTGACTAGAAGTAGTCCATTATCCTTGTACCTCTCTTATGCCACCAGACATTTTAGTAAGACAATATAGGGTGTATTATTTTAGGTATCAGAGCATGGTGCGACACCAACTTAAGCACAAACATTCCCTATCATGTATGCCATGAAAGAGGATCGCACCAATACAGAGTAGGTATGGGGTGGGTGTAACGTTGCAACACCCGAGCCTCTATATGCATAGGCAGGCTGTCAGCCAGGGCCTTCTCGTTTTTTGTCCCAAACAAAACCAATATTTTTGGTATACATTTTACTTATTTTTTCATCTTATTTTAACTCATTTTGAGATGATGCTTGCTTGTAAGTCATCCTCATGTTGAGTTGAATTCTAATTCATTCGAGATGTGTTTAAATGTATTCAAAATAGGATGTCAATTGGACGATGTAATCTGTTGCCAACATTTTGTAATTGAGTAAATATAGATTAAATCACAAACTTTTTACAAGCTGTACAGGCACTGAAGGAAACGACCTTTTCCCTATCATGTATGCCGATGAAAGATCATCGAACCACATCAGAGTAGGTATGGGGGGGTTAAACATGTCAACCCGCCTCTATAGCAGGCTGCAGCAGGTGCTTCTCGTTTTTTTTGTCCAACAAATTACATCAAGCATTTTTTGTATACATTTTACTTATTTTTTTTCATGTTCTTTTACTCATTTTGAATTATTGCTTGTACGTATCTCATTTGATGAATTCTAGATATTTCTAATGTGTTAATTTTAATTAATATATATGGCTTGTAATTCTGTCCTTGCCACAATCACGGGGATTTATTCGAGGTAAATATAGACGTATCAACTTTTGGACAAAGTGTTGAGGGGTAACTGCGAGCCAGGAGCAATGGGCGTGCCAAAAGGTGGGGCGTGCGTGCCGAAAGGTGTGGGGCGTGCCAAAGGTTTCATCCGTGAATACGATGGTGATAACGACAATGGTATAGGGGCGTGCCAAAAGGATAATGCGAAAGATGGCTGTAAAAAAAAAAAAAAAAAAGCTGGCGAGCCATATACTCTGTAATCGCAGAATTAGAAAGGAAACCATAAATTCAACATAATCCTATAAAACCAAGATGTAATACTGTCCAAGGTAAAAAACGGCGTTTAATGATATATTAAGAATATTATTTTAAATTACTTGTGAAAAGTACCTTCAAATCTTCTGTATGGAGCGGGTTACTGACGTCATCCCTATTTATCCCACTGCAAGTTTATGGTCGTGATTTCATCAATATCAAAAAACAAATTACAATATTTTTTACGAGAATACAAACGTCTCTTAACCACGGTTAGTCGCACTAGCTGTTATCTTAAGTTAAAGTCAAAAGTTGTATTGTAAACATTATGTTTTTTCATACTTTTGTTAACATTAGTTAAGGCACTGTGAAGTGAACTAACAAGAACAAACAACGAACAGCTGTATTTTTATCAAATAACAAAGTTTAATAAACACTGTATCAAATGAATTGCTCACAGTTAATGTTAGTTAATACATCAGTGTCAGCAAATGAAACCTTATTGCAAAGTGTTACCCTCGAAAACTATGTTTTGCCTAATAAAGAAAAATATATATTTGACAAAACCAATATATAAAAATTAAGTGCATGAAGTTTAGTAACCTTATGTTAAGTGACATAAGCAGAACAGAACACAGCTTTTATCGACTAAAACATTTATTTAGCTTTACAGTTTCAGTTGCCAATTCAAGGTAAAAAAAAATAAATATATATATAGATAGATAAGATAGATAGATAGATTAGAGAAACCACTCCAACTCGCCATGTGTCCCATTCATTTCTGTTAGACAGCATTCCATAGAACAGAATCCAGCAAACGCTTTGTCCCTGAATAGAAAGCTGTGGTAAGACCCCCTTCTTTCCATGGCTACAGTATCCAGTGGGTTTTTGTAGATGCCATCCACAGCAATCCCCTGCTGAGCTCAACTCTCCTGTAGGTCTTCCTCTAACATCCTGGACTGACAGACTTCCAGTCAACGATACCTACACAAGAAAAAAAACAATGTTGAGTAGTAGAACTAAATATAAAATAAAAAAGACTGCAAGGTGTTTGTCACTATGCAGAAGCGCAGTGGTCTGAGAGTGCAAGTGCAAAGTCCTGCAGCCAGTCACCCTTCCCAATACCAATATATTATATATATATTGTACTGCTGATTCTCTCACGGAGAGTCATTTTTGTTACCAAAAGTACATATGATTCCTGTGCCATGTTTTTCTAAAAGAATGGAATCACCAAAAAAGGTGACTGGCACTCATCTATACCATAGGTATATCTAATGTTTTGGGTTTCAACATGTGGGGATTAAAACCTTCAAAGAGTGAATGTCCTTCTGAAGTGCAGCTTTGGGCAAATGGTAAGTGTGAGGCATGAGGATCTTATACAAAGGCTGGATCATTCAGAGTAAAGTTAACTGACCAGTGCTGTGTCATCCAAGCCCATTCCACACAGCAAAAAAAATCCAGAGTGAAATTAACTCTGCTGGGAGTACATGTTAGACCAAACACTCAAGAGTGTGAAAGTGTTTTCTTTAAAATAGGAGTGGTAAATTAACCCCTGAATCAGAGTTAAAGTTATGGAGAGTAAATTAGAGTGATTTAATTGAGTTTTATGATTGACCATTATTGACGAGACCTGATGTTAACGGAGCAGAATTCACAAAGCGACTAAATCAAACTATTTTTTAATGTCACCATTATAGTGGCCAAGTGTTTGCGTTAGTTGGGACTCTTGACCCTGTAATCAGGTTTAAAGTCAGATTTTTGCCTTGGTCTGTGTGTAATGGAGTTATAAAACAGATGGGCAAACAAAAAAATATTGGTTTTCCCTGAATCCACTGATTTAAACTTTCCATTGTTGATTATTGCGGCGGACCCGGCCCGAGGGCTGCCGAATGATTCTTCAGCATAGGATTACCAGCATTTTAAATACAATCTGGGGAATTTCTTAAAAGTTTGTTTGTTCAAAAATCTTTCAAAAGAGTCTTTCAATTTAGACATGCAACAATCAAGAATCAACCTGTGAACCTTCAAAGACGGTGAAAAATCAAAAAAAGCATGTTGCAGGGAGACTTGATGTTGCAAGTGCATTCTGTGGGTGCCACCTATCAACAATTCATCCATGGCTCCCATGATGCACTGTGGCATGAATAAATTCTTACCTGAAATTGGCCCTTAGTGAATCTCCGTTATGTTTTTAGGCTTAAAGTAAGTTTTGGTGATTCAGGTCAAATAATTGTTATGTAAAAACAGCAACTAATATCACATAATTCATGTTTTTATTTTTGCTTGTCTCTCTATTACAACTGAGTTATAACAGCCAACCAAATCTAATTTATAAAATAGTAAGGGTTCAAGAGCCCACCTACACAGCAAACACTGACCACTATAATGTGACATGAAAATTTCATTTTGTCTTTGTTGATTCTGCCTTGTTAAAAATCAGGTCTCGTCAATAAAATATGGTCAATCATCACTCAATTCATCACTGTAATTATCGGTCATTAACGTTTACACTCTGCTTCAGTGTTAATTTTAACACTCCTATTTGAAACACTTTCACACTCTTGCAGTAGTCATAGTACCTCACACCTGTACCCCCGACAGAGTGTTGATTTCACTCTGGATTTTTTGCTGTGCACATTGTTTGACAAAGTGGACTCTGACCAGGCAAAGTCAGTGTCTTTCTCAGGTGTGTTGCAGTGTTGAAAAGAAGAACTACATCCAGAAGGCTGTTCTGCAAGGGCTTCAATCAAGGCTGGTGCACTGGCACACGTCTATTCCATCTTCTGTCACCCACACTGGAGCCCTCCTCCTATGATTACCATTTTCCAGTTCAGTATCATCCAGGTGTATAGGTAGGAAAGAGTGTAGCAGGGTCCCCCTTCATAAAAAAAAATTAAATAAAAAATAATAATACTTAAAAAAAAAAGAAACGCTTTTCAAATTCATTCAAATCTGTTCCGTCCTCTTTGGCTCAGACCAGTGTAGCTTACATTACAGTGCAGAACTGCAACAAACTATTCGAAGCTAATGTATACCGGGTCACAATATATGATGCATTTCATGTTCGTCGTTGTACACTGATAAATCTTACATTGTTTTCTAAAAACTATTGTTTTTACAATTTTTAACAGATGGCGCTAAAAGGGTACAGAAAAGAATAAATATTACATGAAAAGATTTGTGCTGACTACAAGATCTATTTACAGGTTGAGTGATTTATTTTATTATACTCACTCCAGCAGGTTGTCCTTAAGTATGGATATTTTGTTTAGTACATACGTCCACAGACATTACTTCTGTGCTTTCGCAGCGTCTACATGGAAGATACCCGAGAGATGTAAATTCGTGCAGTCGTGTGGTTCTTTTGACACAGTCCAGTGGATGATCTGGAGGGTGTTTTCTGATTACTCACTTTTGTAGCACATTTTCACAATGGGCCTCAAACAGACAACTGAATCCTCTCCAACCACAAGTTTCCTTCATCAGAGACAACAGAAACAGATAATGCCTTAGACCGTGACAGATATGAGAAGAAACATCTAATATATTACTGAACAAGGTGCCTTTAGCTATAAAAAATACTAAAATACATTGAACCACTGCAATAAACCCATAAGATGATGGTCAGGCATGAAAGAGGGAGTATATACAAAAAAAGATAAATATTCTGTAGTACAGTATCTTCCTTACATTTAAGTGAAAAAGGAAAATTGATTAACAGTGCAATAATAAAAAGTATGCATATGGCAGTGTGCTTTACATATGTTACAATAACACTGCAAGTGGTGCACATTTCTGCTTTAAATTTCCGGTTTAGGGATGTGTCATGTGTGCTTAAAACACAAATTTGACTTGATTGTCATTTTTTCCAGCAAACAAAGATTACAATATATTGTTACTACAATATTGTGTGTGATTATGTTGATAGAGATAAACCAATGGATTAAAAACAATGCAACTTACACAGTCATTTCCTTTTATATTTCTCTGGAAAGGGTTCTTCACAACCAGTGTGTTGGAAACTTGAATATACTCTGCATTAGCTGGATATCTAGCAGAAAGGAAGAAACAAACTCTGAATTATTTTTTAGTTTTTTTTTTTTTTTTTTTTTTTGTAAAATCGTTCTTCATAGATTGTGAATTGATCTTAGTACAGTTGTAATAGCAGAGGTGGTAATAATTATTATACCTTACAGGATGTATTCTGTACTGTTTTGCACAAAAAAAGATGCAGATAATAAACTATCACTCTGAGAGCCTTCGATGCAGATTGCGTTCAACAACATAAACTAATTACTAACGCTGCAAGATAACGCCAAAGGGAAAATTATGCCTCGTCATTGTAAACAAGCTATCTTAATATACTATTGGTGGTTATAAAGTAGAGATAAACGTATTAGGAATCTTACCCTCACGTCTTACGCCGCAACCTTCTCTTGTCTTAAAGGAAATTATGTACTTTATATTTACCGTAGTGATGTGTCGTTCGTAGAACAAAATTGACGAATCTTTGAGGTGACGACTCGTTCTCCGGTCATGTATCCACTGACTCATATTTCTCGTTCCTGAAATTCTCCCTCCACCACAGCAGCGCTGCGCTATTAGCAAGCGCATCGCAGCTCGGTGAACCGATAGCTCTGTGAACTGTTTCAATCCTGTCAAAGAGTTTACTCAATCCTCGAGCAATAGCCTTCGACGTATGAGTGTGACTAAGCAGTGATTTGTTGAATGTTTAGGAACGTTACTAAGCCCTTCACTGAGCGAGTTTTCATATGAGTCTGAGCGAAATCGGAGAGATCTTATTCGTTCAGTGACAGCGAGTTGAATGATGTTTTGGTATCCATTTCGTTCATGAATGAAATGGCTGAACTGGATTTTATGTCTTGTTAAGTGAGCGTAGTTTTAATGAATTGATACATCTCGTTCCTGAATGAAATAGAATGGTACATAGCTTATCTCGTTAAATTGAAACAGAAATGCACTATGAGAGTAAACCGGGTCAAGTCGGGCCATCTGTCAATCTTGCAAAAAGCAAAGTGCAGTTATAGGTACACTGCTGCACATATCAACACGCACCCCTGTTTCATATTTAGCATACAGCAACACATAACTCCACGTTTAATCCCCGTTTATGAATGTGAATATATAATATAGAAACTGTCTGACCAAACCAATTAAAAATCATGTTAATTAGCCGTAAAGAAAACAATGTGCTTTGTTCATTCTAGAATCAACCTTGGAGATTTATACAAAGTTGCTCTACAATGTTCCTGTGAATTGGCTGTTTCATTGGTCAACGTTCAAGCCCACCCGCAGCTCAAGAGTCAATCACAAACTCCAGGATTCAAAACTCTGAGTTGGGAGAGAAGGGTATATTTCGAGCTTTGTGAGCCCAGTGACACTGATCTTGAACCTCAGGTTTGACTTTATCGGGTTCTGTCTTAACTCAAAACTTACTCTGCAACTCTGAGTTTGTTCTTCTCACTTCATGCTGCAGGCCATTGCTGTTAACAAGCAGAATCTAGGAAGAAAGAGAAATATGTTGTATGATATGTTAATGATGAAGCTAATATAAGTAATACATTATATACAAGGTAAGTAATACAAGGTAATATATTATTCTAATATGATTATTTCTTTTATTGGCATATATATAAGAGTTTACCCTGTATAAATTATAAAACACTATGTTTTGAATGCCCAACTTATAACATTCATTAACAATTTTAACTAATGGCCATTTTTAACTCCGTGAAAACAAAATAATGTTGACAATATAATAATATCAAATATAACATCTGATAAACTTTCCTATGACTTGACGATCAAATCGGGGCAAATACCTACATATAAATATAGGCTACCAAACAATAATAAAATATATAAGCATACGGTCAAAATGGCATAAAGATATTAACCGATATGCCTACCTATTGAAAAAATTCACATGCATCTCACAAAAAATTATGCCATTAAATAACAGTAATTACGCCTGGCAGCAGGGGTGCCAGTACAGGTACTGTTTAATTTACAGCCTCAACTGTTAATTTACAACTCTTAAATTTTTTAAAAGTGTTTTAGCGTAATTCTACCATGGAAACTAACTCAGCTCCAACTTAAAAAAAAACATTCATACAATGTTAGTACTGTGAACTTATTTCATTTACTGCAGATTTATTTCATTTGAGATCCAGTGAGAAAGGAATCTTTCTTAATATAAAGGGCTGCAAACACCTAATGTGTAGAAAGTAACTAAAAACTTAACTTTTACTCAAATCACTGTAGTTCATTGTCAGCTATCACACACATGTAATGGGCTGAAATTACTAACCACAGAGATCATACGCTGTATCCAACAACTCCACAATTTACTGTCTTTATATAAAGCAGCAGAAGATCAGCATTTGTACGGCTCATCATTGAGTGAAGCACAGGCTCTAACTTCTCCAGCACAATGGTGAACCACAAAACTACATTAAACTAACAGATCTCTCTTGTGCAAGTCACATATTAATACAGTTGAGATCAGTATTTACTCTCACTTATCAGTGGTATAACTTTTTTTTTCTATGAATGTTCACAAATATTATAGTCAAATTAACTTTTTTTCATTTTGGTAAAATCTGTCCTTTTACGTTTTTACAGTATAAATGCTGTTTGTTTTCCTTGACCTTTAGCGACAACAAACCCGTAGTGCTAGTGAAATAACTGTTTTTCTACAGTTTGTTTTCTGTACTTACTTACAGTTTATTTACTGTTAAATTATGGTTCATGGTGTTTTTTTCTTCATCTAATATCTTTAACCCTTTAAACCCCCCAACAAAATCCTCAGTTTTAAATGAACCCATATAATGGGTTGCACACTAACAGAGTGTTAGAGTAACACTGAATCGAGTGAAGTTAATGAGATAATTCTGTGATTAATTGGAGTGATAATTTGTGAATTAGTGATGAACGACCTGCTATTAACAAACAGAATCAGCTGAAGGCAAGAGAAACACAAAAAATTACAACTGACTTCAGACACAGCCTTAGATTAAATAAACTGAAATAAATAATTCATCAAATCTCTCAAAATGTGATTAAACAACTCCTAAAACAGCTTCACCATCCACAATACAAAACAAACCAAACTTACTTCATTCATATCACAACACAACATAATATCTTATTGAGAGTTAAAGAGGTTTAGGTGTTTTTTCTTTTTTCACTAACCATGAATGGAAATCAGTGTTCCTTTAGTTGTGCTCTTGAACTGTGACATTTCAAGCACTAAGGTTTTTTTTTTTTTTTTTTTTTTTTTTTTTTTTTTTTATTTTGCCTGCTGTAACAAAATGCAGCTTTGGAACTTGTTATAGCAAGCAAAAGTCAGCGTAAAAAAAAGAAAAATCTGTTAGTTGTTGTTTATGGATTGAATAACAACAAAAATTCTCTTAGTTAAAACGAAAAATCCAAAATCCCATGCCCGTTCTCTTATTGTAGATATTGGTACTACAGCAAAAAGAATGAACACTGCTGAGCTGTAAGTTATGAAAGACTGTTAAGAATTCCCATTAAACTCATTAAAATAAAAAAAGTCCTTTGTTGTAACTTAGGCGGACACATCAAGGATCAGTGTATGAATCACAGCAATGGTGACAATCCACAAAATAAATAAAATAAGTTCTAAACATCACAAAACATGCTACTAAACTTAAAGACAAAAGCAAAAAATACAAAGCACATTGTAAGAATTCAAAGAAAATAAAGTGGACAGATTCAAGAGGGCATAATTTTATTCATAGCCGGCAGGTGACATGCTGGTAGTCATGAATTAGTTTTACCCACTGTGCTGTGTACCCAGCAAGCATTGCAATCTGGAAGCTTTTGATTGTCACCATTGGTACAATCAAACCATAATACAATAGATTCTGCACAGTCCCAAACTAATCAAATACTAGCAGGTTTTCAAGGATTTATACAATTCTGGACCTTTTAACAAAATAAAGACAGTATCGTATAAACCGAGATAGTTAGTTTCGGTTTTGATTAAAATCAAAGGCAGGCTCTTTCCACACAAAGAGTCGTGATAGCATCACACATTGAACTTTTGCAACATATTGATAGACTGATGCTATAATCTATAGTGAATCGCAATGTGTTGTATTCCCTTGAGAGTCTCTGTGAATAGAAATTTGTGGTACATTGAGTGCTGCTTGCTACAAAGATCATTGTCACAAAATAACTCGAGTAATGATGCGAGAATTTCTTTTCTGGATTGTTGCTTCCCGCTACAATCTGTTCAGCCAACAGGTACATATACCATTAACAATCTTTATAATATGCTATCAACTGAGCTCTAACATTTTTTTTGTACTTTTATTATGACATTAATCACTAACTTTCACATATACTTTCATATATTTTTAATACTTCTTTTGATCAATAATTCAAGCCTTGATGACTATTGCCAGAAGATCACTTAGTATATCAAAATCATCTTAATAATTACTGAGTAACTGTTTCAACTTTTTCTGTCCGCAGGTGAACTTTTATGATATACGGCAAAATGCGACAACATGCTGTGTTATACGTCATTTCAGTACTTTATTATAATATATTACTGAAGTGTAGTTTGGGGTCTTCCTATCTATAAGTATCCATTATATGATTAAGAGCTGTTTTGTCAGGCCTCATTCAGACCTTATATACAATGCACTAGTTTAAGTGTAATATTACCATTTTATACAGAACCTGTACTGCATAGTGATTTACTTATCAATTACTATTACTTCGATTTGTGATGATACTTGAATCAATGTCGTTCTTTAGAGACGGGTGAGCAATACGTATGTAGTTTCATGTCAGGTGTCGTGTGTCATTGAACAGTAATTGAAGAAAAGTACTGAATGAATGTGCCGTAGGTTCAAATGAGTGGTGACTATGGTAGGCGTATGTGAAGCATCAGATGTTACATTATTATGTCGAGGTTTGTATATCACTTTCCCTTTCATATACTTAGACAGGCGCTAATGATACAATGCCTATGTAGACATACATGGCATTATCATTACCGTTAACTGTACATATTGTATATATGTTAATTGACATGGACTCTGATTAGATAGCACTATTTAGTTTAATATAAGCGTTTTCGTCTCTATTTTTTTTTAATCCTTTTTTAGTAAGATTAATGAATCACTAAAATATATGAAAGGCGCTTACCATTTACTTATAAGACCCTACTATATTCAGCGAGGTATTCATGATTTATCATAGAACATAACAAGAGTTATTTCTGTATTACTCGACAGGGAAGACGGTAAGGATATCTTAGGCCAGTGATCTGATTTTCTTTCTGGCCACTTCATACCGCCAGTTTGAAAGGAGGAAGGTCATCGTCTGCTTTTTTAAAAATTCCGCCCATAGATATTATCCAACGCTCCGTACTCATCTTCTGTATGTATCAGTTGTACTGAATCTTTTTCTCGTTTTCACTCTTCAAATCGCTATGCTTACTTATAACTTACGCTTAATATATGACCCCTGAGGAAAATATAAAATTTATACTGCGCTGCACGGTTTTTGGTGGGCACCCCCTGAATTTATATACACCAATCCCTACTGTTTCATTTTTATAGATCTAAAAAACCAAAACCGTAATGGTCGTTTCATGGATAAGTTGATGCCACATATTTAAATTTGTAAAAGATTGACCTGGTTCTCCAATCCCGTGACCTGCGTTTAACAATTGGTCCTAGACTATCTCGGGGTTATTCTCAAAGGTTTACCTTGTAAGAAGTAAGTGATCAATGTTAATTGAATGTGCAAACACATTGCTGTGACCACTTGTAGTGTAATTTATGTTCAAATATATTCTTCGAGTATCACATAGCATAGTTGTTTAAAACTGTACTTCTGCCAGATAATCTAATATTATCAAAAAAAGTACCACCTTAATGTCACTGATAACAAACTATAGAACTGTCAACACATGACTGTAGTGGTTGTAGAAGTCTATCTGTTTGTACTGTATATAGGAGTATTAATCTGTATATGCATTTAACCATTATCAAAATGCTTATTGTGCCTTGCGTGAAACGAACTCATTTCATCCTTACGCAGTGCCATAGGATAATTTTTATGACAAAAGGAAACTAATACTTTAAGTATCATTTACTGCTGAAATTACAAAACGATAACTCCCACTTAAGTGGGTCAAAAGCGAAGTCTAGGGGCAATGCATCAAAGAAGAATAACGCATTCAAGCACACTAATATCGATCATTTTATATAACTGTAATACGCCCTTTTTATAGCGTATAATGGGGTGTCGCAAGATTTCATGGGCATGCATTGGCCAAATGCTGTCTTTTGAAACAGTAAGAGGTTGCGGAAAATACAAATATGCTAACTGCTAAGAAATCATAGCGCACAAGCAGCATTATTTTAATTTCATAACAGCTAATGTTTGTTACACTATGGTTCTCTCATATCATTTTACACGAGTATTGTTAGTATTTTATCTCAATGCGCTATATAAAGCTTGTCCTAACACAGCATACACTATAGCGCCATTGATGTTGATTGTTAAACGTAGGTGTTCATACACTAAATAGCACAATCTTTCATTTAATTAGTCAGTTTTTATCTCATTAACTCTTTAACTCTTGCGTACTTGGGATTTATAATTGAGACTTGTTTGATGACTTGGAAGGAATGACTTGATTCCTCCTCTTGAAATTCACCAGGCTGAATTCATGGGTGAATAAATATATGGCAGGACTTTTACTTTCTGACCCCTGGACTATCCACTCTGATATTTTAGCCCTAGACTACACTTTTTAGCATGCATATACAGATTTTATTTTAGCTTATTGTTTTACAGCATAACCAGTACCAGTAACGCCTCATAATTAATTTTTTGATGGTTCTTTCACAACAATGAATGTAATGCTGAGATACATCTGTGAACAATGTGAAATTATCTTATTATAGAAGATTTTAAGCATCACCTAATAATGCACAGACATCAGTACTCTGCATACTAAACATAACAATTACACTGAACAACAACAAAAATTATAAACTTTGAACATTATTCCAGAAACACAAACGTCTAAAAGTGAACCAAAAATAAAATAAAAACAAGTACGCTATAAAAATATGACCAGTTAGTGTGATGAACAACATACTGTATGTTTTCTCACATTAGCTGATCAAAATAAGCTAGTTTAATAAGTTTCTAGAATCAATACTTTAAAAAGTCACGGTATATGTTATTAAGTGGAAATGATTGTACAGCCAATTCGACGTACTAATTTAAGGAAAACCGAATTCAGTTGAAATACCTGCAGGTGGAATTTTTTTTTTTTTTTTTTTTTTGTTTTTTTACAGTGGAAAAAGTCTACAGCATTAGTTATTCATGCTGCATTGCATGACTGGAGCCAGAATTTTGCTTTGGTTAAAAGCATTCTGGGAGTGCAATCTGAGAGAGAGAGGTTCAAGGTTCAAGGCTCATATTAGAGAGAGAGAAAATACCAGACAACTGCATGTTTTTTTTTCCTTTTTTTTTATGTTTTTATTGCTATGCTAATCTGAAAGTGTGATCTGAAGTCTGACAGTCTGAGACAGGCTCTCCGTTTAAAACATATAAGAGACAATATAAGAGGCAAAGGGCATGAGATGAAACATCTTTATGATGACATGTTGCAAAAATGGTTATTACATTTACATTTAAACACATTGGATCAGAGGTTCTAAATCGAGACAGTAATGCCCACTGGTTCGTAACAAAAAAAAATAAATAAAAAATCAAAAAAAATATAAAACATAAAATAATACAGCATGTGATTCTCATTATCCTTTTAGAGCCCAAACACAAGAGGGCAAGGTCGGTTTTCTGTATTAACAGGTTTTAGTTAAATCTTTATTTAAAGCAATCTTTTATAGGAATCTGTAAAAATTGTCACCGGGTAGTGTGTGTTGTTCTTTGCTTGTCTCGGTGTTGTCTGTTTCATTGTTTCTTCTCTTTTCATCCATGTGATGCTGTTTGTTAAACAGTCAACATGTGTTTTCATACACTTTATGTTCAATCATGCACTTATTAATTTCTACCTTAATTATCTCAATAACCCATCTGTAGGTGTGTTTTTATTATAAATGCTCAGGAGTGTTCATTTAAACAGAGGATTTTTTCACTTTTCAGGTCAGAGAGTGTTAAACACTTTCAAAAGTGTTTATTTTGGGAAACAGTGACAGTTGTTAATTTATCACTAACTGTGTTAACTGTAACTAGATTTCACAGTTTTGATGTATACTGTTTAAGAATTTCCTGTTCTGCTTTAAATTCACTGTGCTAAAATTTTGTTTCCTTCTGGGCTTCTGTCAGCAAAAATATATGTACAGATCCACATGGTCTTTACGAACAGGATGATTGTCCTTTCCGCAGTAGCTGCAACCCATCCTGAATGCTGCATATCGCCTCCAATTCCAGAATACCGTTCAACTCAGTTTTCTCTTAGGGAAGGGAAGAAAAAAAAATATTAGATATATATAAGTATACACACAATTATTCTTCTTCTTTTAAAAGTTTATAAAATTAACCTTACATTAAACATCCTTAAAATCTTACAGAGAGTGTTTCCTATATATTATATGAATTCTAATTGTTTTCTTAATCAACAAATTGTCTTTCCCCCTTGTTTAATGAATAAATGTAATGAAATGTAATGCTGTTTAATAGTGACATCAATCCTTGCTGTCGTAATGATGCTTAATTTTTTTTTTCCTCAAAAAAAAGTGTATTTTGTTTCCGTTATTATTATTATTATTGTTGTTGTTGTGTGGTTGTTACTCCTGTTACTTTGATCTTCAACCACCCCACCTACAGGGTAAACGGTTCCATTTGAATCGCATTGCTGTTACTGTAACCCACCACTGTTAAAGGGGCCACTTTGTGGTCATTTATCATCCCCAACAGTCAATTGGGAAACTTCTTGGAGGAGTTGGACGTGCTGCTATCAAACCTATCCTGAAGATGGTACTCCCTCTGGTACTGCTTGGTGACTTCAACATCCACCTAGAATAAACCCCAGGCGGCTGACTTCAACACTCTGCTCACCTCATTTGATCTCAAGCGAGTGTCTACTACAAAACAGCGACTCACAAAATCAGGCAACCAACTGGACCTCGTCTACACATGCTGTTGCTCAGTGGACAACTCTTTAGTTGCTCCACTGCACACCTCAGATCACTTCCTCATTACTGCTAACCTAGCACTTACTCCTGAAGCGGCACACGCTCCAACGCAGGTCACCTTTCGACAGAACCTACGCTCACTCTCTCCATCTCGCCTATCCTCTGTGGTTTCATCCTCACTTCCTTCATTCCCGCAGTTTTCAGCTCTGGACACGAACAGTGCTACGGACACTTTTTGCTCCACTCTAACCTCTTGCTTGGACAACTTTTGCCCACTATTGTCTAGACCGGCACGCTCCACCCCATCTGCCTCCTGGCTGTCCGATGTGCTCCGTGAACATCGCTCTAAACTCTAAACAGGGCTGCAGAGAGGAAATGGCATAAATCAAGAAACTCTACCGACCTCAGTGTGTTTCAGTCTCTCCTCTCTTCCTTCTCTGCAAACGTCTTCACTGCTAAAACATCATACTACCACGACAAAATTAACAGCCGCCTCCTCCTCCTCCTCCATCGACTCTTACAGCTGACGACTTTGCAGTTTTCTTCACAAATAAGACAAGAACCATCAGCGACCAATTCTCCACACTGCAGACTGAGGATAACTTCACAATGACTAAGTTGGCACACTCTCTCTCCTCCTTCTCTCCACTCTCAGAGACGGACGTTTCCAAACTTATCCTGTCCAGTCATCCTACTACTTGCCCTCTTGATCCGATCCCCACTCACCTCCTTCAAGCGATTTCTTCTTCAGTCATACCTTCACTTACTCACATTATCAACTCCTCTCTTCACTCTGGAACATTTCCCTCAGCATTTAAGCAGGCTCTGGTAAGCCCACTGCTGAAGAAACCATCGCTAAATCCAGCACTTCTAGAAAACTACAGACCGGTATCCCTTCTTCCATTCATTGCAAAGAGACTTGAACGAGTTGTGTTCAACCAGCTATCTATGTTTCTTGTACAGAACAACCTCCTGGACAGCAACCAATCTGGCTTCAAAAGTGGCCACTCAACTGAGACTGCCCTGCTCTCGGTTACTGAAGCCCTGCGACTAGCAAGAGCAGCTTCAAAAATCCCCGCACTCCAGTTGCTGGACCTGTCTGCTGCTTTTGACACCGTTAATCACCAGATTCTCCTGTCCACCCCCAGAAAGATGGGCATCTCTGGAACCGCACTCCAGTGGTTTAACTCCTACCTTTCTGATAGATCCTTCATGGTGTCTTGGAGGAGTGAAGTTTCTAAGTCACAACAACTTACTACTGGGGTTCCTCAAGGCTCAGTACTTGGACCGCTTCTCTTCTCAATCTACATGACGTCATTAGGATCTGTCATTCAGAAGCATGGCTTTTTTCCTATCACTGCTACACTGATGACACTCAACTCTACTTCTCATTCCAACCAGATGACCCGACGGTAGTCTGCTCGCATTTCAGCCTGTCTGAGTGACATTTCTAGCTGGATGAATGACGATCACCTTCAGCTTAACCTTACTAAGACTGAACTGCTGGTGGTTCCAGCTAACCCATCGTTTCATCACAACTTCTCTGTACAGCTGCGTTCGTCAACCATAACTCCTTCCAGGACAGCCAGAAACCTAGGAGTTGTGATGGATGATCAGTTAAGCTTCACAGACCATATTGCTACAACGACCCGGTCCTGCAGATTTGCCTTATACAGGTCCTTCTCAAAAAATTAGCATATTGTGATAAAAGTTCATTATTTTCCATAATGTAATGATAAAATTAAACTCTCATATATTTTAGATTCATTGCACACCAACTGAAATATTTCAGGTCTTTTATTGTTTTAATAATGATGATTTTGGCATACAGCTCATGAAAACCCAAAATTCCTATCTCAAAAAAATAGCATATCATGAAAAGGTTCTTTAAACGAGCTATTAACCTATATCATCTGAATCAACTAATTAACTCTAAACACCTGCAAAAAGATTCCTGAGGCTTTTAAAAACTCCCAGCCTGGTTCATTACTCAAAACCGCAATCATGGGTAAGACTGCCGACCTGACTTCTGTCCAGAAGGCCATCATTGACACCCTCAAGCGAGAGGGTAAGACACAGAAAGAAATTTTTCTGAACGAATAGGCTGTTCCCAGAGTGCTGTATCAAGGCACCTCAGTGGGAAGTCTGTGGGAAGGAAAAAGTGTGGCAAAAAACGCTGCACAACGAGAAGAGGTGACCGGACCCTGAGGAAGATTGTGGAGAAGGACCGATTCCAGACCTTGGGGGACCTGCGGAAGCAGTGGACTGAGTCTGGAGTAGAAACATCCAGAGCCACCGTGCACAGGCGTGTGCTTTTGAACCAGAAACAGCGGCAGAAGCGCCTGACCTGGGCTACAGAGAAGCAGCACTGGACTGTTGCTCAGTGGTCCAAAGTACTTTTTTTCGGATGAAAGCAAATTTTGCATGTCATTCGGAAATCAAGGTGCCAGAGTCTGGAGGAAGACTGGGGAGACGGAAATGCCAAAATGCCTGAAGTCCCAGTGTCAAGTACCCACAGTCAGTGATGGTCTGGGGGTGCCATGTCAGCTGCTGGTGTTGGTCCACTGTGTTTTTATCAAGGGCAGGGTCAATGCAGCTAGCTGTCAGGAGATTTTGGAGCACTTCATGCTTCCATCTGCTGAAAAGCTTTATGGAGATGAAGAAGATTACGTTTTTCAGCACGACCTGGCACCTGCTCACAGTGCCAAAACCACTGGTAAATGGTTTACTGACCATGGTTTTACTGTGCTCAATTGGCCTGCCAACTCTCCTGACCTGAACCCCATAGAGAAATCTGTGGGATATTGTGAAGAGAAAGTTGAGAGACACAAGACCCAACACTCTGGATGAGCTTAAGGCCGCTATCGAAGCATCCTGGGTCTCCATAACACCTCAGCAGTGCCACAGGCTGATTGCCTCCATGCCACGCCGCATTGAAGCAGTCATTTCTGCAAAAGGATTCCCGACCAAGTATTGAGTGCATAACTGAACATAATTATTTGAAGGTTGACTTTTTTGTATTAAAAACACTCTTCTTTTATTGGTTGGATGAAATATGCTAATTTTTTGAGATAGGAATTTTGGGTTTTCATGAGCTGTATGCCAAAATCATCAGTATTAAAACAATAAAAGACCTGAAATATTTCAGTTGGTGTGCAATGAATCTAAAATATATGAAAGTTTAATTTTTAAATGGAAAATAATGAACTTTTATCACAATATGCTAATTTTTTGAGAAGGACCTGTACAACATTAGGAAGATTAGACCATTCCTGTCAGAGCAAGCCACCCAACTTCTTGTCCAAGCTCTTGTTCTCTCCAGACTGGACTATTGTAATGCTCTCCTGGTGGGCCTTCCTGCATGTACTATCAAGCCTCTACAACTGATCCAGAATGCAGCAGCGAGGGTTGTCTTCAATGAGCCAAACAACAGCTCATGTTACTCCTCTCCTCATCAGGTTACACTGGCTACCAGTAGCCGCTCGCATTAAATTCAAGGTACTGATGCTTGCCTACAAGAAGACCACTGGCACGGCGCCAACATACCTAAGCTCATTAGTTCAATCTTATGCACCCTCCAGAAGTTTGCGCTCTGCAAGTGAACAACGCCTTGTGGTGCCATCCCAAAGAGGTTCAAAATCACTCTCACAGACTTTTTCCTGTACTGCGCCCAGCTGGTGGAATGACCTCCCGATCGATTTGACCAGCTGAGTCTTGACTCATTTTCAAAAAACATCTAAAGACTCATCTTTTTCACCTGCACTTAACCAACTAATACTAGTACTTACCTTTTCTTTTTCTTGTCTATCATATTCATTTAAAAAAAAAAAAAAAAAAAAAAAAAAAAACCCTGGCTACGTGTTCTGTACTAGACTAACTGAGACTTGTCATAGCACTTGTATACTGTTTTTGTTCTCTTGTTGATCTGATTGTTTCTACTGTTCTCATTTGTAAGTCACTTTGGATAAAAGCGTCTGCTAAATGATTAAATGTAAATGGCCTGTTACAGGTGTAACAAGAACTCATGGTTAGGCACAGATTTTGCTTTCATTTTTAATAAACATTGACTAAAGTGTCTCAGTCTGAAAGGAGTTTAAGAAAATGTCATACTGTAGGAAGCAGTGATTATAGATTTAATGTTACTCACATTTCTGAACAGCATTCAATGCAATTTCCCAGATGTTCCATGATGTCAGCACAAAGCATCATACATTTGATGCACTTCAGACACTTTTCACAGTTAGACACGCTGGTGCTGTCATGACATCCGCAGCTGCAGCTGTTATCACAGTTGTCCTCACAGTTCTCACATCCTTCCCTGCTGTTCCCGCAACCCATGACTTGCAAGTTTACCTTAATCTGAAGCAGTGATCTGATTTGGAAATATTCTCAAATCCTAAAACAGTCTTCTAAATGATCAGAGTGTGATTTAAGTGATAAAAGGTCCTTCAGGAGCACAATCAGCATGTGCCGCAGGGGTTTCTGACCAACATTTGCCCAAACTTTATTTATAGCCTGGTCACATCACTTGCAACATCCCAGTTTACAGGTAACCGTAAAGTCACAGATATGTATATCGATAATATATGAACAGTTTCAGGTGTGGTATGTAAAGGCATTATTACTGCTTGTAAGATATTACCTTTTCTCGGTTGGCACAGTTTAACAACTTTATGGACTGTAATTTACAGTTGTTTTATTGCATGTATGACATCATTTTAGTCAGATAAAGGCAGATCTTCTTCCAGTAAATGTATAAATTAGTGCAGATGATAGAGGGGTAGAGGTTTTATCTGACATCCGTAAGAATTCCCATTATTGTCTATCACATTGTATGATTGGGTTTTTCTTCCCAGAAAACTGAATTTTTAAAATGAAGAACTTTTTTCTTATCGGTTTTATTAGCCCTATAAACTGATTAAACAATTAAACTGTTTATCATTATGACATCACATCGAATGTGAAATGTTGTTAAAATATACCTTTTATGACACAGGGCTCTATTTATGGAATTTACATGATATGTTTCAAAATAAATATAGTAGTAATATAAAAGTAATATTTTCATGGCATTTAACTCAATGACCACTGTCTGCTGGAGCAGAGAAAATGAAAATCTTCATGTATCTAACATACCAAAGAACTTTTCACTGGAGGTGTGTTTAGGTGTATTGTTATAAAATAAACTGTCATTCAAATCATTACGTAGTCAGATCAATGCATTATAGCCTACAGAATTTTTTCAGTATTTTAATAATAATAATAATAATAATAATAATAATAATAATAAACTCTTGGTATCGCTGACTGTTATTGTGTTTTGAAAGTGTTTCATTCTGACACTTGTATGAGCTTTACATAAATTGAAAACTCGATATTATCTCTATCCAGAGGTGGGACTTTCAAGTCACAAGCAAGTCTTCAAGTCATATCCCAAGTCCTCAAAGGCTGCATTTACACTGCAGGTCTTGATGCCCAAATCCGATTTTCTGACTATATCCGATTTTTTTGACGACCCGCTTACATCATCTTTTAAAAGTGACCCGTATCCGATTTTTGCATTTACACTATACACTGCTGAAACTACCAAACGTAGACGTTCTGACCCGGGAAAGGAAGTAAAACAGCACAAAATACAATGGATGCAGATGCAAATAAAATTATACAGTGTTTTGCTTTCCACAATATTTTGAAAAGTCAAAAAAAAAAAATCAGCAAAACATTGGTCTCGTACGGCAGAGAAAAAAGCGCTTAAACCGTGCCTCCCCATATCTCGTGACATGTCTTCAAACACGAATTTATTTCTGTAACAACCCTGCATTTTTGCCTGCACTGTCTCTTCGCCCCAAAGACTCAAAAGACATGAAACCTCCGCATTGCTCCACTGTGTGTATCCTTCGTCCTCCATCGCGCCTATAATAAGTCACGTGATCTCAGTTGGTGGTGTCCACCTGAGTTGACGTCACTTTTTTAAATGACGTACGACTCGCATTTACTGGGGAATATCCGATTTGTCTGCTTACATGGCACATGCAAATGAACGTATCCGATTCATATCCGATTTATTACCACATACGAATGAGGCCTGAATCCGATCTGAGAAAATCGGAATCCATGCGTTTTTTTCCTGCTTACACCTTCACCGGTCATATCCGATCTGTGCCACATGAGAGGAAAAAATCGGAATTGGATCACTTGAACCATGCAGTGTAAATGGGGCCAAAGAGTTAAAGTTAATGAGATAATTAGTTGACTAATTAAATGATGATTGTGCATTAGTGATGAACACCTTCTGTTATTGAGAATTACAGAGGATCAGATGTTGATGTTTTATTGGTTAAAATTGGTACCACCATCATGGAGATCAGTGTTTGCTTTAGTTGTGCTCTTGACCCTTGACTCCTGTGTTAGATATCTCTCTGTAACAATGTATGAAGTGTTGTAAAGCAGGGAGATCAATACTGTACAGTGAGCAGATATTAGCTGTTTTTTTTTTAACTGAGATAATAATCAAAAGTTGGTCTGAATGGTCACACTGTGATTCATCAATCTCACACATCTTTACAAAATCAAACAACGCAAATGGTTGTGATAAATTATAAAACGCCTCAATATACAGCATATAAATTAGTATAAATCAGGGTTTGGCAACCTACACTATAAAAAAAAATGCTGTAAAAAAATGACATATTATGACAGTAACAAACTGCTTTTTCATTAACAGTAAAATCCCATTGAAAACAATGCATTCTGGGTAATATTTGTTGTTTTTGAGAAAGAAGACATCTGCAGTACTGTGAAGTTACAGCCCTCAAAGTCGACACTCAGAGGCTGTGTTTCAAATCACACCCTACACCCTCATTCACTATTCCCTACATGAGTTTACTAATATAGTCCACCTGACAGAGAGAATGAAAACTAATGTGTGAATACAAACACTGATGAACAGCTGCTGTTAACGAGCAAAATCACTGAAGAAAAGAGCAAGAAATGAAACTACAACTGACTTTAGCCACAGATTTATGGAGGGATTATTTGGTCAGATTATAAACTAAAAGTCTAATACTAAAAGTCTTAAACCATAACTAAAAATCTAAAATTGAAACTTAAAATCCAAGTCAAAAATTAATTTGGTATTTAGGATTGGGCATTTGGTATTTAGGATATTGGGCATTTTCTATTTAGGGTTGGGCATTTGGTCATTTAGCCATTTAGGATTTAGGATTGGGCATTTGGGGATTTAGGATTGGGAATTTGGTATTTAGGATTGGGCATTTAATCATTTATCCATTTAGGATTGAGGATTGGGCATTTGAAGATTGAGGATTGAGGAGTGTATGCAAATTAGGAGGCGTGGCCCAAATACTGGAGGCTGGGTTTGAAATGGCTTGTGCGCAGAGGCACCTTATGGACAGCAGAGGGAGCTCCCAGTGCTAAGGAGCACACTGTAATGAAACCAAACGGAGCGAGTGAGCGGCTTGAGCGAGGACTGTGTGATAACTTCAATTTAATAACTGGTTAATGTCACTGGTTATTCCCCTTTTCCTGAAGTCAGTATTGGACGCCTGTTATAAGATGATTAATAATTCACTTGACTTGACACATTGCTTCATCAGTGGACCAGATACATGTGAGTTATCATTTCATTTGCTAGTTTTATTTATTTTTGTCTTTATTTAATGTAATTTAATGCATTGTTCATAGAGTAGATCTTTTCCAGATACTTCATTAACAGAAAGTCTTCTGATTATTAGTGACTGCAGTCTTGTGATGATAAGAGATAAACATATGAACCCTTTTTACAGGCTGTAATAATACACACACACACACACACACACATATATAAAGCTAAAGGAATGACAGTAAAGTGTTTAAAAAGTGTTTTATCTTTAATCTTGTAAATAGATACATCATAATATTTGAATGTTTAGTCTGTGTTCCTATAAAACACAGGTTTCATCATGTTTGCATATGATTTACAGTCTTACTATTCATCTACTATTAAGATCAGTCTTGTAATACTTTCAATCCCAATGTATTTACTTATGTTTTATATATATATATATATTATATATATATATATATATATATATATATATATATATTATTATTTATTTTTTCTTTGTATTTGCAGGTTGTGTACGTGAATGCAGAAAATAACAACCGGGCCTCGACATCATACCTATTCTTCTCAGAAGGAATCCAGAAATTTGGCATACTGTCAAGGCAAGTACAGCGAAGAAAAAAACATTTGAATTTTTTTTTCTTCTGGAAATGTATTGCATTTTTTTCTTTAAACCAGGGTAATGGGAGACCAAAGACTGGAGGATGTACAGATTGCCAGGTTCAGGTTTTCTTCAAGAGGCACAGAGCAACATAGTTTCATATCTGGTAAAAGTGTCCATAATCAAACGTAAAGTACAGTTGTCTGAAATTTCATTTAGGCCTAAATTTAGTAACTTTAGTAATCTGTAGGTAGCTTTTCAATGTCACTTTTATCTAACAAAATATCTTATTAATAATAAATAACTGATCTGATTTTAAACCTATACATTTATTTCAATTTTCACTGTTTCTAAAAGGATTGAATGCATTTGGTGTGATGTCAGAATCAAGGACTCAGACATGCTGCACTTGCTGGAGGCTGAAGGAATGCTCGACTTATTGAGGACCTGTTTAGTGTACAGTACACTTTTCTCTCAAGCATCCAGACAGACTTGAACACATTTGCAGAAGCCTGGACTCTTCATGCACTCTCCTCAGAAGGCAGTTGAAGCTCAGAGCAGCTGTGGCACATTGGACTGACACACACAAAATGTACTAATCTGAGCGATATGAGGTATGGAGACCCTGCTGTCTTTACTCTGTCTCCACACTGCTGTTTATGCATTAGTTTAAGTGGATTTTTAAACTATGTATTTAACTGCTTAATCATTAGGATATTGAAGAGCCAAATCTAGATGGTGCATAGCAGCTTCTTATTATGCCTGTGAAGATTTATATTTACATTTTCATTTAGCAGACACTTTTATCCAAAGCGGCTTACAGATAAGGACAGTGGAAGCAATCAAAATCAACAAAAGAGCAATAATATATAAGTGCTATAACAAGTCACAGTTAACTTAACGCAGTACACATAGCAAGTTTTTTTTAATTTAGCTAGAATAGAAAAAAATAGAGCAAGCTAGTGTTAGAGGCCTTTTTGTGTAATAAATAAAAAGAAAATAAAAATAGTTAGAATACAAAAAGATTAAAGAAGCTAGCTAGAAGCTAGATTTCAGAGCTGTTGTTCAAGAATGTTAATCCTGTATGAGTTGAATTCAACTGGTGCTAAGTTCCCTGTCAAAGAACTGGATTTGCTTTTTTTCTACAAATGTGGGGTAAAAAAAAAAAAAAAAAAAAAAAAATCAGAGCTATGTCCCAGTCTAGATACGGCTCTTTGATGTTCTGAAGATTTATCAGCTTAATACATTATTAAAAATCCACTTAGATTAACACATAAACAGCAGTGTTGTGAAGGGTAACTAAAACAGGTTCACCATACCTCATATCTCTTTACGTATGATTATGGACACTTTTACCAGATATGAAACTATGTTACTCAGTGCCTCTTGAAGAAAACATGAACCTGGCAATCTGTACATCCTCCAGTCCTTGGTCTCCCATGACCCTGATTTAAAGAAAAAAAAAATGCAATACATTTCCAGAAGAAAAAAAAATTCAAATGTTTTTTTCTTCACTGTACTTGCCTTGACAGTATGCCATATTACTGGATTCCTTCTGAGAAGAATAGGTATGATGTCGAGGCCCAGTTGTTATTATATATATATATATATATATATATATATATATATATATATATATATATATATATATATATATATATATATATATATATACATAGTAAATACATTGGGATTGAAAGTATTACAAGACTGATCTTGATAGTAGATGAATAGTAAGACTGTAAATCAAATGCAAACGTGATGAAACCTGTGTTTTATAGGAACACAGACTAAACCTTCAAATATTATGATGTATCTATTTACAAGATTAAAGATAAAACACTTTTTAAACACTTAACTGTCATTCCTTTAGCTTTATATATGTGTGTGTTTGTGTTTGTGTGTGTATTGTTACAGTCTGTAAAAAGGGTTCCTATGTGTATCTCTCATCATCACAAGACTGCAGTCACTAATAATCAGAAGACTTTCTGTTAATGAAGTATCTGGAAAAGATCTACTCTATGAACAATGCATTAAATTACATTAAATAAAGACAAAAATAAATAAAACAAGCAAATGAAATGATAACTCACATGTATCTGGTCCACTGATGAAGCAATGTGTCAAGTCAAGTGAATTATTAATTATCTTATAACAAGCGTCCAATACTGACTTCAGGAAAAGGGGAATAACCAATGACAGTTCAGATAACAATTAAAACAGCAAGCCCCGCCCCACGACTGACAAAAATAAAAGTGTTCGAGCGAGCAGCTGGGGAATGATCATGCACGCGCGAGGGCTTGAAATGAGCTCGCGGGCTCCCATTTCCTCGCGTGCGATTTTGTTTTCATCTCACGGAAGTGATTTACCGCGCGCGCAAGCATCAGTTGTACGCTCGGTTTTTAATGGCATTGAAATGCCGCCATAGTTTGAGGCCACAAATGTTACAAAGCTGTCATTAAGTTGAAGTTATCACACAGTCCTCACTCAAGCCGCTCACTCGCTCCGTTTGGTTTCATTACAGTGTGGTCCTTAACACTGGGATCTCCCTCTGCTGTCCATAAGGTGCCTCTGCGCACCAGCCATTTCAAACCCAGCCTCCAGTATTTGGGCCACGCCTCCTAATTTGCATACACTCCTTAATCCTCAAATGCCCAATCCTCAATCTTCAAATGCCCAATCCTCAATCCTAAATGGATAAATGATTAAACGCCCAATCCTAAATACCAAATGCCCAATCCTAAATCCTAAATGGTCCGTGTACGTTTTGATAGTTTGTTTTTTCGTTTGAAACACAAAACAAAATAATGAGAAACCACCTGTTTTTTGTTTGTCCTTTCAAACCAAAAACAAAGAAACGGTAAAAAAAGAGCCGTTCTCCCGTTTTTGGTTCTGAATCCAAAAACGAAAAATGACAAAACCAAAATCAAATAACGGTCTGATTTTGGTTTTTTTGAAATTCCTTTTTCCATTTTTTCGTTTGAAGATCTACATTGAAACACAGACAGGTTGGCCACGTGACCCGGAAGTAATAGTAAATATGGCCTATCAAAATAAAATGCCAAGCTTTTAGAACGGTCATAATATGCAGCGCTAACGTTATACCAGAGTAACGTTAGAAGAAGAAAAATCAATTAATAAATAGCCCTATATAAACCTGGACCGGAATAAATATGTTAGCAACAGTAGTTTATTACAGCTATTTAATATCGTGCCTATCCAGACATCACCAGTCACGTTTAATGAGCGCATTGTTTGGCTCAATACAGTTGGTAATATAGGTTAACCTAAGAACTTATTGTGTGTGCAGAGTTGTTACTGTTAGCGCTATATTATATAATTAAATTTATATTTAATGCTCACTGCAGATTATACACATGGAACAGACATGAAATGTTTTCATGCAGTTTTTCTGACAGGAAATTTAAATATTTTATTTACGAACAGAACTCACCATTACTGATGCATACAGGTCGCACACACTCATGATTGTACATCTGATCTATAACGCAATTCGTGATCACGAGTAAATTTGCTTTCATATTTGCAGGACTGTGATATGAAGAGTGTACAAAGTAACACATCTATAGCAATAGTGTGAAAGTGCATAGCACATATCATGCACAATACCAGTATAAACGCAGATATCTATTGGTATAATATGCGTCACATGACTAAACTTGCGTCATCATTTTCAAAAGCCTCCGTTTTCACAGTCCACACTACAACGCGAAAACTGCGTTTTCAAATTTATCCACTTTGGAGAGCTTTTTAAAAAGCTCTGTTTTCCTTGATAAAAACGCTGTCTCAGGCCAAAACAGAGAGAAAAAGGTGCGTTTTTAAATGAAAACGTATTAGTGTGGACATGGCCTAAATGTCTCCCTATTCAAACACAATTCATTCAACTCATCAGCTCATTAGTGAACACTCCAAGACCTGAAATGTGTGTGTCAGATAAGAGAGACACCAAAAGCGTGCAGTGTTTGGAGTTCTCCAGGACCAGGATTGGGAACCACTGCCCTAACCCTAAACCTACCCCTTACTGAAAACCTGTTTGCACTGTTACACTTTCAGATAAACATCATTTTATATTTTTAATAATTTTTTTCCGGCCTGCAGTCCCCACAATGTCAAAAATTTCAGGTTGTATCATCCTTGTGGGGACATTTGGTCACTACAATGCAGAGTTAGCATATTTCCAAGTAGATATAACTGCAGGCCGGAGATCTCCAAAATGGGGCGTGAACTCCAAAATTGGGCAGAACCTCCAAAATGGGGTGGGGTCTCCTCGCTCAAAGACTTTCACCATTGGCTCTGGCTGCAGCCAATTGTTATTGACTTACATTTCAAAATAAAATTTTATAAATTAAACATTGTTCCTAGTTCATTTTATTTTCATAAAATAAAATATGCTATATAAATAAATATTCTCTGTGAGAGCAACCCCAAAGCTTGTGGCCAGTGATGTTCGGACTGGAGTTTGAACCTCTGCTTAATGATATAAACGTGAATCACCCACGAGGTCTCCCGCGAGCCGTACCAGCT
The DNA here is from genome assembly GCF_018340385.1 of Cyprinus carpio. Taxonomy (NCBI): domain Eukaryota; kingdom Metazoa; phylum Chordata; class Actinopteri; order Cypriniformes; family Cyprinidae; genus Cyprinus; species Cyprinus carpio. Next base: position 33,491,253 of record NC_056597.1, read on the forward strand.
CAGCTCTAACGCTTTTTTCTCAGCAACGGGGGCATCCTGGGGCTCGAAATTTGCAGGGTAGAAAGGAGTAGTGACGCTGGGTGTAACTAAAAAGGTGCCATTGTCCGGCAAGGTCCAGTTGGGGAGTTATGGAATGATCTCATATCGCATAGTGTAGGAAACAACACTTTAATTAACACAACCAATAAAATCTTTAGAATCAGTTATGGGGCGGCGTTTGCACTTAAGTTGATTGGGGGGAAAATTGCGCTTGCGTGTCATATGCCTGTCTGTCAATGGGAGGAAGCCACGCCCTATTTTGGAGCTCCCACCCCGTTTTGGAGTTCCCGCCCCCATTTGGAGATCTCCAGGCTGCAGTTATACCCTTCTCGGATTTTCAAGTCACAAGCAAGTCTTCAAGTCATATCCCAAGTCCTCAAAGAGTTAAAGTTAATGAGATAATAAGTTGACTAATTAAATGATGATTGTGCATTGGTGATGAACACCTGCTGTTATTGAGAATTACAGAGGATCAACTGTTGATGTTTTATTGGTTAAAATTGGTACCACCATCATGGAGATCAGTGTTTGCTTTAGTTGGGCTCTTGACCCTTGACACCAGTGTTAGATATTTCTCTCTAACAATGCATGAAGTGTTGTAAAGTAGGGAGATCAGTACTGTACAATGAACAGATAATATGCTGTATTTATGCTGAGATGATAATCAAAAGTTGGTCTAGGTTTTGCATAATCAACACTGTGGAAAAAAAAGTGCTGCTCCTGAATTTTAAGTATGCAATGAATTAATACGCAATACATTTTTTTTTAGTCCATATTTAGTTAGACACACAAAGACATCAAGAACCAGCATATGAATCCAAAAAATGTTGCAAACAAAAAAAATGTTTCATGCATGCTGGGTAACACCATAGTAAAAACTCCCATCATGCACTGCAGTATGAAAAATTATTGTCACCACTGTTGAGGATCATATGATAAGTGTCCATGTCTAAAAGCCTGATCTGAAATAAGTCTCTTTTTCAATATTGAAGCATTATGGTGGCATGTTTAATAGCACTTTTTTTTAGTTCAGTGATAGCTGAGTGTGAGTCAATAAACAAAAGAGAGACCATTTCATGATGTTTATTCATCATGCGTTATAGGCAGAAAGTGCAAGCTCACCTGCTTTTTCAAGCTTTGATTCAGCAATGCATAAATGCTTACTATAGACCAACATTGTAATTGCTTAAAAGCAAATTACTTTGAATTAATGAAAGGGTCAAGAGCTCAAGTAATGCAAACACTGATCTCCATGATGGTGGCATGATTTTAACCAATAAAACATCAACATCTGATACTCTGTAATTCTCAGAAACAGCAGGTGTTCATCACTAATGCAAAATCATCATTTAAATAGTCACTTAATTATCTCATTAACTTTAACTCTTTGAGGACTTGGTATATGACTTGATATATATATCAGAGGTGGAACTTTCAAGTCATATGCAAGTCTTATATATATATATATATATATATATATATATATATATATATATATATAAATATATATATATATATATATATATATATAGTCGGAAATTATATAAAGTCAGAAATTATGTAAAGACAAGATAAACCCAAAAGTTCCACAACATCACACTCTATATTTTTCACAACAGTTGCCAAAAATTTATATACAAAAGCTGCCCACCATGCTGAATAAACAAAATACTTTTTTAGATGCATAAAGACAATTTATAAAAATGTCAAAAACTCAAAGTATCAGATGCACTTTGTCCTTTCAAAGAGTGCCTTAGGCTCTAGAGCAGGGGTTTTCAAACCTGTCCTGGTACTGCACATTCTGTATGTCTCCCTGATCCAACACACCTGAGTCTGATTCACTTCAGTGTCCTTTGTCCTCATATAGAGAACATGAAACCTGCATGAGCTCTCAGTATCAGACACTGTATCCTCCACTAGGTGGCACTCTTTCAGTGTGATTAATGTGATCTTCAGTCAGTGGTGATGGAGGGAGGAGCCAGTAAAGCTGCTCATTACTGATAAAGATCTGAATAAAGAGGAAGTAACTAAAGCAGACAGATGTAGAGACAGAGAGATTCACACAGAGATCATTCAGCAGAAAGAAGACTGTACTCAAGTCACAATGAAGATCCTCCTCATCTTCTTCACTTTCTACCTGATCTCAGGTCAGAGCTTTTCTCTTTCATTACTGCAGTAATGATGCTGTTTTCTGTTCATCAGCATTCTGATCACAATATCAATCTGATTGACAGCTGCAGAAAAAGACATTGATGTCACTGGATATTCTGGAGGAAGTGTTCTTGTTGATTCTGGGGAACTTTGGTTCAGTGACTCTGTTAAATATATGGCCAAATTACCTGAGTGGAGAACAATAATAAATGATAAGAAACACAACGAATGGATAAATGATGGAAAATTCACATTGTTTCAAAACAAAGAGGGAAACCTCATGATCTACATCAGAGATTTGAACGACCGTGATGCTGGAGAATACTGGATTGGTGTTCTTTACAAGTGGGGTATAGATATGACTTTACATGTGGAAAACGGTCAGTCATTTTCAGATTAAAATTTCTGAACAGTAGAACAACTGAACATTTTAAAGCCTTTATCAAAGTAAAATATATTTCTCTTTGTGAATGACAGATTTATATGGTAAAGTGACAAAGGGAGTGATGGTGAATATTGGAGAAACTGCCAATTTCAGTTGTGAATATACACAAAATCATATTAATGATGTCAAGATCATACTCAAAGAAGGAAAAGACTCAATTGAGACGATTTACAGCAGATGGAAGACGAAAGAAAGATATAGTATTTCTGATGACAAACAAAAAAATGTCTTCCATATGAAGATTTTTGCTGTGACACCAGATGATGGAGGAGTTTATTTATGTGGAGTTTGGATCAACAGACACCCGTACAGTTACTACATTATTACTACTGTTGACCTGCACGTTAGTAGTAAGTAAAATAAATTCTCAATCAAATCACATTTAAAAGTTTCTGAAGTTTGAATTTGTAGCAGAATTGATTTTATATGATATTTGTGAGGAACAGAGGCAGATAAAGTATTGTTGTTTGCGTGGTATACCAAATGCTGAAATATTTTAGAAGCACAATAATTAATATACCTCTTTATTTAAAGTGCCTCCAGTAGTGAGACGTGAAGGAGAATCTGCTGAGATCTTCTGTCCTTATGATTCAATCTATAAATCAAAGCCAAAGTCTCTCTGTAAGGGGAAGTGCTCCACTAGAGACAGAAATCCTCTCAGTGAGACCGTGAGAGAAGAGAAAGAGACCAAGACTGACAGATTGACTCTGAAAGATGACGTCACTGCAAGTGTCTTCACTGGGAGCATCACTGCTCTGACAGCAGAGGATGCTGGGAAATACTGGTGTGCAGTGACATTAGAAACAGAGCTCAATTATCTTCACACTCATCTGATGGTCATCATGAACGAGGGTGAGGAAGGTTTCTTCATCTGAATATGTCAAACTCCGACTGTGAATTGATCTTCTTGTGTTTGTAATCACTTCCAGAGCTGAACTTGACTAAGTATGAAGGAGACGACGTGTCAATCCAGTGCAAACATCAGGATGAAGATCAGAAAAGCTTCTGCAAAGCACATGAAGCCTCCATGTGTGTGAAGGATGGAGTTTCACTGGAGACGATCAGAGATGATCGATTCTCTTTCAGTGATGAAGCATCTGCTGGAGTCTTTACTGTGAACATCACTGATCTGAGAGAAGAGGATTCTGGGATATACTGGTGTGGAGCTCACATCACCACTAAAGTCAGTCTCACTGTTAAAACAGGTAAGAAAATTTTAGATAAAATGTAGACGTGTCTTTTGACAATGTTCATGATTGTTGCAAAAACAATTGAAAACATCAGAATAGCTTTACATTCTCTTTATATTCCTTCTTAAGTTTTATTCATTGTCTATGTTTATGTCTTTACATGCTTATTTATCTCTAGTTACTGTATAACTGTGTGTTTGTTTTATTTTCAGATTTCACCTTGCTCAACATTATTTGTGTTTCTTCAGCTCTTGTCCTGATTGGTGGATTCTCTCTGATTATGTGTAAACTGAACCTATTTTTGTATTATGTTATATAAAGCAGATAGTAATCACTACTGACTAACCCAATCCCTAAAATAAAGGCCCAAACCTTTTGTCTGTCCAAATGAGGGCAACCCAAAATATCTTCAGTGGGAAGTTTATCTCAGATGTGTTGTGAATAGGGACAGATGAGACTGGTGACTGATTCAATTCTTGTGTTTCATCAGTTTAATTCTCCACATTCTGACTCTAATTCTGGAGCAGAACCACTTTTCATCCTCCGACAACACTCTCTACATTAAGTTTTCAGAAGTGTGATTACTGTCATGCATGATGGTACACTCATCTCTTGATGATACACTCATCTCGCAGCTTACAGAGAGTTGTGTTTGAATATTTTCAAACTGTGACTGTGTGTTCAAGATCAAACAACGTGCTCTCCAGCTTGCGGTTTTCTTTGCTGTTCTTTGCATCATAACCAAGAAGCCCTTTAGCCACGTGCAGGTGTGATAAAAACAGGAAACAGTTTCTTGAGCGCCAATGGACAGAGAAGTTTCCACTTCACAAAAACATGCTATGAAGTCTTATTGCGTGGAAATATAATAATAGTTCAGTTTCAATTCTTTCTACTAAACTGTTTTATTCCAGGCATATTTACTAGAAGCCATGATGAATGTGTAATGCTGGATGTTATGGCATCATTGGGAAGTATATATATGCTCAAAACTACCAGCAGTCACATACAAGTATGCATTATAACATATCTGCTTGCTTTTCAAATGCACATAGATGCTTGGATGGTGGCAGTTGTTATTATAGAACATATTGCATATTGCAAATTTGCCACAATGACAATATACACAAGGGCCATGAGGTTTAAGGCCAGTTTCGACTCCTCCCTTTTGTCCTGATATGGTGCTGAGTGTTGTGTGTCAGTTTGAATGAAAACAAAGTTTGCGGGTCAATCAGAATTTGAACAGTAAGAGCAAAGGGGAAAATTTTCCGTGAGTATTCAATTACACTCTGACCTGTTCTTGACACAAAGGTAGTTTGAAGCGCTTGTGAAGATTTGTAATACAGATCATGAAGCATATACAATTTTATTATTATTTATTTTTAAAGGGCACCTATTATGCCCCTTTTTACAATATCGGTTTGGTTTTGATTATCATGTCTATTGTGCTGAAATCACGTATTTTAAAGCCATATTAGTTTAAACTTCTGATAGACAGTTTTCTGAGCTAACATCCGTAGCACACATATAAAAAAATTGGCTACACACGGCATGTGAGTAATGTTACTAAAGCTCTCTTTCACACACGAGTTTATGTTAAAAACACGCATAAGTTACAAAAACACAGTCGGTTATGTTTGTGAAGGTAAACATCTGGGAAAGAAATTGCATGTTTATATTAGATCTGTGTATTTAGTGACATCAGCATATTACAGGATACAGTGCCTATACTGGTGTCTATGCTATTAATATGACCCAAAGAATAAAATAAAAGCAAAGAATCACTTACTGCTCTGGACTGAATAACATCTATAACCTTATTAAGAAGACATGTTTTACTTGAATGCTGCTTTTTAATGCTCTAACATGAAGATAAACATGTGCGGTGCACTCAGGGTGGTGTCTCGGCTAGGTTAGGGCAGTGTCAATCAACAATCGTGGGCGGGGCTTGTATATTGTGATGTCACACTTTACGGATTTTGTGATCCGCTTGCTGTGATGCTGCTAATGATATATGGAGATTGAAAAAAGGAGCAGGTGGATTTTTATCATTATAAGGTGGTTGTGTACACACACTGCCAACACACATTTATGTCCAAACAACATGTGAAAGTGAATATTGCATAACAGGTGCACTGTAAAACCCGACAAGTAACTTAACTCAAACCGTTTGAGTAAACAGATATCCTTAAAAACCTGACAAGTTAAACATACACAAACAAAAACAGGCAACCGATTGCCTTAAACCATTTAAGTTTTAAAACTAACATGAGGTGCCATTAAAGTGTAATATTACAATACACACAGTGAAGTAAAGTGCAACAGAATGTTAATATATTGTAAATAAAATACTACAGAGATATTACAGAATAAACTCTGTAATTCCGTATAATTTTACCTCAGATGAAAAAAAACATGGTTAAAATAATGGATATGTGCTGTTTGCTGTATTATATTTTACTGTTGTTTTTCCCGTCTTTTTTTTACACCTACTTTAACATTTTATTAGAGTATTCTTTTAAGTATGCGCATGCATTTTAATGCACGCAAGACGCGAAAATAACTAACGTCATCACGCAATGCAAATTACACACGCATGCGTGCGCTTTTACCACGTTAATGCGCATGCGTGCTAAAGACATACCTTACGTCACTTTGCGCATGCACGGTAAACACATACGTGACGTACGTACGTGACGTCACCGCGCTACAGTCTGCAGCGAGGGGTGTCTCTTATATATCATTGCTCTTTTGTTGTTTTTGATTGCTTCCATTGTCCACATTTGTAAGTCGCTTTGGATAAAAGCGTCTGCTAAATGACTAAATGTAAATGTAAAGAACCAATCAGAGTAGGTATAGGGCGGGGCGACATGTGCAGCCCCACCTCGATTTGCAGGCTGCAGCCGGGTGCTTCTCAGTTACTGCTGGAGTGAAAGGGGATGTTGTGGAGCCGTACCCCCTCTACAACAGCTGAAGAAACTGTAATGATCAAATGGGAGAGTGAGTGTTCCCTGTAGTTATGTAGTTATGAAGGCAAATGTTGCTGATATTGTTGAATCGTGAATGTAATACCTTAAGACAGCTATCTATTCATATCAAATGACATTAAATTGACCGGCTGACATGCGTAATCACGGAAGTACAAGGTTTTAAATCTCACGTGCAGCAAGGATGCATGTGTGAACTGAGAGTAATGTAGCTGAAGTTTCTTCTGTAGAGGGCGCTGAACGCTGGGTAGTATCACTGATTCATTATAATATCACTAGTGACATGGAAAGGCAGTATTCTGTATCTTCAAATCAACTGAATCATTTGCTTTGTAAAATTATTTTCTGTTCTGAACACCGCCCGCTGAGGACATCTGCTGGTCAAACACGTGTAAATACAAAGAAAAGACTAAGAACGCAACCTGCGTTATGACAATACACTTTAATAAAAATGCAATGAACAATACCTTTAAAAACACGGAATAGGCAGAATATGTTAAACTTAATATCCAATGAGATCTTACATGATTATATATGTTTTAAGATGTAGTTTTTGTGTGTTGCAATTTAAGATTGTTTTCATTCTAATTCGTATAATATTTTTATGCTTAAATACAGTCACAAAATTTCATCACTTAAGGCTTATCATTGTAAGTCACTCTGTGATAGAACCAGTTTCTAAGTTAATTTCTGTAAATCAAGACACTGTCAATCATTCAGGGCTCCACCCACAGAGAGACAGAAAAAGGCTGTAAAATGTTTTGCCACATGTCCCAAACACTACGGCCTGTCACGCTAAAAGAAAGAAAGTGAATTTGTGAATTACTTCATGACTAAATAATACACTTCAAATTTCTGGTCAGTATAAAAGGACTTGAATTACTTGATCTTAAACAGTGAATTATATGCTGTGCACCATATACTTATTCAGTACACATTTGATATCAAGAGTGAAAGCACTTACCATTACATTCTTATACACAGGTTCAGTCGACTCTACTTCATAGTCATTAAGTCTGTCATCATGAGGTCTGGAATAATTCATCTTTGCCATTAAAGAAAAAAGTAGAGAGAATAGAGAGAACATTGACAAATAGTTGATAACTATAATGATATCTGTAACAATAACCATATTTGTGTCCACACCAATGGACTGACTATAATGATAACTTACAATTACATTCTCATACAAACATTCAGTCGTATCAGCATCAGATACTTTGTATCTGCTATCCTCAGGTCTGGAATGATCCATCTTTGACATTGAAGAAGCAAACACATTAGTAAAGATTAAATATGTAACCATTGCTAATAAACAACTCACAACTGCATTCAGACTCTCAGTGTTTTAGATACTACACTGCTCAAAAATGTTGAAACAGGAAACAGTATTATTAACAAGGTTTTGGGAGGAGCGCGTCAGATACTTAGCCTAATCAACACCAGTGGAGCACAATCAAGTTGATCAACACCATAGTATAAATACAGCTGACTCATCCATTCAATTTCCAGCAGCATCCCTCCTCCACCCCATCTCCTCTCTTCGAGTTCCTTTTACAATTTAACTGCGAGGGGGGTACTCTAGGTTTGGGCTATTCCCGAGCTCTGAGCCCTTCCCTGGACAGCACACCAAATACGCATTATCATACTTCAGCTAATTATACTGTATGTAAGCGTGAACTCGTGAAGTCATCACAGTATAACACCAAGTCAGTGAAACTTCAGGGATGTCAATCTGTCCAGTTAGGCTGGCCACACACTAGACGATATTCAAATCTTAAACCATTTTAAAGCCATGGGAGACTACAGACATGAAGACAGTTTCAACTGATTTTTAGTCTTAGTAAGGCCAACTAATCCTCTGAATGCGCACTCTAGTAAATTTGACTAGACCGCAAGATCACACATTTGCTGATTGTAGGAATGATTTCACAGTGACAAGAGATCTCACAGAGACTCGCAAGATCAAACGTGACTAGAGAAGAAAAACAAATGGAGAATAATCGATGTTGTCAGCTGGCTCTCCTATTGAATGTTCTGTTTCACAGTGAAAAACAAAGTATAAAAATGAATAAGGTTGATGTACTCTGTTTTCGTGGCATTTTTTGTGGCTGCCAAGTTTCAGCTATAGAAGCACGCAAAATGCTTGATATTTGATTCCGGGGATGCTCTGTCTAAATCAAGCAGTTAAATAATCATAATGACACCACACACTAAAGGATTCTTTTGGCAAAAAATAAAATAAAAATTGTATTCTACAAGCCTCGAATTGGGCAACACACCCGATCATTCAGGGATACAGATCAGGCTTAAAATCAGCCTTAAAATCATCTAGTGTGTGGGCAGCCTTAGAAAACAGAAGTGATTGTGACTCAGTTTCACCTGCTTTGGTGCAAATGAAACTGACAGCAGGTACACTGGAGAGCCCAAAGCGAGACAAAACCCCTTATCCATCTTGACTTATTCGTCTATAGTTTTGTGTTTTGAGGCAGTACCTGCAACTCAATCAACTCAAAGGTGCTTATAGGCACCTATTGTATCTGTTGGCATTCTTCTTCTGCTACTGGGTCTGTGGCAGCCACTGTTGGGCAATAATACTACCATTAAAAACAAACTTAGCATGGAGAGAGAAAAGTATGCGTTCTGTAGCTGGAAATAAAATCATTATTTTGAGTTTATTTCTGTCAAAGGCAAGAACATAATTGTGTGTTGTCAATTAGGGGGTGGATGATATATTTTAAACCCTGAAAAAACTCCACATCCAATTTAAAACACCTGAAAGGGCAGCATGGCATAGTTCTCAAGAAATTAATGCATCAGCTTCAGCTTCTACAGTTGAGTCCAGTGCTAGTGGAGACCTGCTCTCCTGCTGGCCACTTAACCTGAATGGCACACACAAACCTGGACAAAGTATTAGTGACCACAGGACTTCATATCAGCTTTCTAGTCATCATATGGTTGACACATCCCACAAGGACATTGATAACGTCATGCAGCCACAACAAGCATTGCTCGGACACTGTTCTGGCTGAGTCCTGCCCATAGAGCTCATCACAGACAGACTATGACATACTGAAACATAGGCTCACCACCCAAGGACAACTTTCTGAAAAACAGCCAGGGAAGACAGGACAACATATCACAGCCACCGCAAACACCAGAGCCAGAGCCCCACTCACCAGACACTAGGGGTGTAAATCAGATGGTTTGTCACGATACGATATGATATCGATTCTCATACCCAGCGATACGATATTTTCCAAAACCTCAAAAAATTCTACGATACGATTACGATTCGATTCGATACAGGAGTATATCGATCGATATATCGATATTTTGATATTTTATATCTATTTTAAACAACCATCTACATTTTTATTAACTCACAAATGCAACCAAAATATATAACAAGAACATTTGTCTGAAAGTTTTACATTCTGTACCTCAGTTGGGACATTTACAACAAAAAAAATAGGCCTACACATTTTTTTAATAATAAAGAGAATAAACAATTGGAAAAACATTTCTGTCTACTATGGGCTCAGTGCTAAAAATCTTTTCTACAGATAACCAAATTACAAGCAATAGCAGAAAATAACCACAATTAAACAAAGACACAAGTTCAATAAACAGTGCTTTTCAGGTTTATCAGCTCAGTCAAAAATAAATTTTCAGGTACGCTACAGAAATGTAATAAGCTAATCTGAGCTCGACTGTTTTCTCGGTCATAGGGTGGAGGAGCGAGGAAACGAGGAGGGATACTCAGAAGCACCCCTGGTGTCTTTTATAACAACAGAGACCTGAGGGTACCTGCATAGTTTCAGCACAGCGCCATCTAGTGGTCAGGAGATATGAACAATTGCTAGTTTTGCTTAGAATCCAGTCAACACGCGAGACCATGCGATGAGCACAGTGACATCACACCATTCTTATAGTGTGATACTCACAGTGTGACTAATATGTGAGCGCATTGTGAATTCAAAATGTTGAGCAGGTTGAGAGGAGGCAGTTCAAATATCGGTCACCAGGGGACATACTATATCCTGTTTTTCAACACTATCACAGTGGAAAAAAAAAAAAAAAAAAAAAAAAAAATCTCTCTCTCTCTCTCTATACACTGTAAAACCTGACAAGTCACAGTAACTCAAACCGTTTGAGTAAACAGATTGCCTTTACTTAAACCATGTAAATTTTTAAAACTTTGCAATTATGTAATCAAGTGATTAATTAAGTGCTGATTGAGCTTTAGTGATGAACAGCTGCTGTTAACAAACAGAATCACCAGCCTCCACTTATAATAACCAGACTGACTTTATTTCTGTCAGACGTCTACAGAAGATCTTATTGAGAATTAACTAAGGTTTAGATGTTGATTTATTGTTTCATTTGAAGTAACCATGTTAGAGATCAGTGTTTGCTTTAGTTGGGCTCTTGACCCTTGATTTCTGTCTTAGATCATTTTTTTTTTTTTGGACGTTGTAACCGTGTATTTTTAAAACATGTTTGTTATAACTCAAAAAACCCAGGGAAAATATGATCAGGCATTGGTTGTTATACAGCATATTGGTGATGATAATCATCAATTATGGAGCTGTTCAGAGTTCAAAATCTTATTAAATAGGTGTTCTATAGTTAGTTCAGTTGATTACAATGAAAGCCATTCAAAAAGTCAGTGGTACATTCATAATCAGTTAATATAAAAGACTTTCCAAACAGTTTGGTTTTCCATGGTGTCAATTAGTCACACACAGACATCAATAATCAGAATATGAACCTCAACAATGGTTACGAAAAAAAAAAAAACATGCTGCAATGCATGCTGGGTACTATTGTAGTACAAAACCCATCCATGGCTCCCAGCATGCTCTGCTGCATCGTTGTTTTTTTTTTGCTATTCTTTTTTTTTTTTTATGGTCACCATTGTTGAGGTTCATATGCTGATTATTGATGTCTGTGTGTGACTAAGTGATACCACAGAAAACCAAACTGCTTGGAAAGTCCATCATATTAACTGATTATCACAGAACCACTGGCTCTTAGAATCAATTTTACTGTAATCAATCCAGTTAATTACACAACACCGACTTCAAACAGTTCAATAATCAATGATTATCATCACCAATATACAGTATAACAACCAACATCTAGGTACAGGTTAGATAAAAAAAAAATGCTAACCTGAATGCACTTTAAGTTGCTTTGGATAAAAGCAGCTTCTAAGAGTGTGAGTGTGTGTATAACACCTGATGATAGTTTCTCTGAGCTTTTGAGTTACAACAAACGGTTTACAACAGCCAAAGAAAAAAAAACTAAGACAGCAAATCAAGGGTCAAGAGCCCAACTAAAGCAACCACTGATCTCTAACATGGTTACTTTAAATGAAAACATAAATAAACATCTAAACCTTAGTTAATTCTCAATCAGATCTTCTGTAGACGGTCTGACAGAAATAAAGTCAGTCTGGTTATTAATAAGTGGAGCTGGTGATGGTGTTTGTGGGGTTGTTTAATCAGATCTTGAGAGAGTTAATGTATTTTATTTCAGTTTATTTTATCTAAGGCTGTGTCTGAAGTCAGTTGGAGTTCTTGTGTTTCTCTTTTCTTCAGTGATTCTGTTTTCACAACTATTAGTTTTAAAACTTAAATGGTTATTATCACTCAATTAATCACTTAACTATTTAATTGCAATGTATATCTTCTTTCAGTGAACACAACTGAATTAAGTTCAGAGTACTCACAACTATTAGTTTTAAAACTTAAATGGTTTAAGGCAATCGGTTTCCTCAAACGGTTTGAGTTAACATAACTTGTCAGGTTTTAGTGAGGCTGTGTCTGAAGTCAGTTGTAGTTCCTTTCTCTCTTTTCTTCAGTAATTCTGTTTGTTAACAGCAGGTGTTCATCACTAATGCTCAATTATCACTCAGTTAAATCACTTAATTACTTAATTGCAATGTATATCTTCTTTCAGTGAACTCAACTGAATTAAGTTCAGAGTACTCACAACTATTAAGTTTTAAACACTTAAATGGTTTAAGGCAATCGGTTTTTCCTCCGGTTCCTCAAACGGTTTGAGTAAAGCCAACTTGTCATGTTTTTAAGGATATTTGTTTACACAAAAGGTTTGAGTTACGTTACTTGTCGGGTTTTACAGTGTGTTCGTTTTAAAACTTAAATGGTTTAAAGCAATCGGTTTCCTCAAACGGTTTGAGTAAACCTAACTTGTCAGGTTTTTTAAGGATATCTGTTTACTCAAACGTTTTGAGAGTAAGTTACTTGTCGGGTTTTACAGTGGTATATATATATATAGATATATATATATATATATATATATATATAGATATATGTATTTTTTTTTGGAGCAGTGCAGTTCATTTACTAATGAGACTACTGACAATTAAAGTCATTTTGCTCACCTGAGTTTCGAGATTGTCTTTTCTCTTTTTCACCCTGCTTCTCCTTAAAAGCAACAAATGTGTTAATTAAAAGAGAATAAAATTACTATGTTGTGTTAGAACAATATTGGACTCAAATGCATTTCTATGATGGGATCATATTTCTTTGGTCAACCTTGTGGAGAATTATTCACATTTTATTTCAAAGAAAAAAAGTTGTCCAACAAGTTCAATATTTGTAGAAAGCTAAACTAACAACTACATTTTTCTTTTACTGAAGGTTATAAATGAGGTTAAGAGCCTGCAATCAAATACTGCACATATCTTACCAAATCAGCAACACTGTGATGATAACTGCAGCTCCACAAACCACTCCAATGGATATGTACAACATCACCAGACATCCTACAACAGAGTCAAGAGTAAAACACCCGAACAGAACCATTTGCTTCACTTTAGAAAGAGTAAATGAGCTGCTCTACCTTTAACAGTGACAGTAACAACGTCTGATTTCTGAGACCCATGTTGATTGTGAGCCTCACAGTAGAAGCGTCCACTCTGTAGAGCACTGAAACTCTGTCCAGATCCAACAGCCAAGCTTTGATTCTCCTTAAACCAGATGAAGTTCAGAGCAGGTGGGTTTGAATCACTGCTGCAGATCAGAGTCACTGAATCTCCCTCTGTTTCACCAGATCCATTTATGTACACTGACACATTCCTGGGAGGATCTAAAACATTCATATAATTAGCAATACTATTAAAAAAAATAAAAAAGGAATGTCAAAGTTACTGAAGCATCATTAACTCACACATGATGTTTAAAGTCACAGCATCAGAGTATTTCTCTCCATGTTTAGTTCTGGACTTGCACTTGTATTCTCCACTGTGATCAGAGCTGATCTTTGAGATGCTGTAGATTCTTTCAGATCCTACAAATGTTTTTCCTTTAAACCAGCTGATTTCTGCAGGTGGGTTTGAATCACTGCTGCAGCTCAGAGTCACTGAATCTCCCTCTACTATTTCACCAGATGGACTGATGGACACTGAGACACTCTTTGGTGGGTTTTAAAAAAAAGACAAAAGTTTTTTTTTTTTTTTTTTTTTTTTTTTCCCAAACATAAACTCAACAATTTATATCCTAATGATTCTGTACTCACACGTGACACTGAGCTGAAACAGCAGGAGAGATGGTAACTGTGTCCATGTAGAGCACAGCTGTATCTGCCTGCATCCTCTCTTCTGACTGACTGCAGCAGGAGTTGATTGTTTCTGTCTCTTTTTCTCAGTTTATGGATGTGAGTTTCTGTACCAAGATGAATGTGCTCTGTCAGTCAGAGCGCAGCTGCTTTTACATGTCAGACGGACTGAATCTCCCTCTGTCACTCTCTCAGGAGACTCCACCTGAAGATCTGAACACAACACACACATTATATCTAGTGCTGCTGTCATACACTGATTATTATTCAACATAATGCACAGAAGAAGAGCTCAGCCTCATCAAGTCACCTGTGACAGTAAGATTCACTCCTCGATCACCAATCCATTTCTTATCAGGTTTATCAGTGATGAATCTGAAACAGTACATGTGTGAATCCTTCTTTGTCACATGACTCAGTCTGATGGTGCAGTTCTGCTGTTTGTCTCCCAGATACTGAAGCCTCTGACTGTATTCAGGGTCCTTAGACAGAACTGGAAACTTTTCACCAACTTTTACAGGGTTTTTAGTCCAGAACACTTTCTTGATCTTGTATCCAGTAGGGTATGTATAATTGCAGCTCATTATCACTGATGATTCCTTTAGTGCACAGATGTGTGAATGACTGTAACTCACACCCCAATCAGCACCAGAAACCCCTGAAACACAGAATTCATATAGTGAACAAAATATCAGCAGTTTGTGCGCATCATGAAAGTTGGTGGGAAAATGCATGCAAAATCTTTCAGTGTTTCTAAAGTGTTGCGGAGACTCACCATGAATCAAGATCAGAAACATCAGAGGAAAAGGAGGAGCCATTCTGACTGACATCACCATAGCAACACCTACAAAAAAAAAATCAGCAGTGGCATATTTAAGCCGTCATGAACCAGTTTTATTCATGATTTTTTTTTCTTTTTTTTTCTTCATTTGTTATTTTTATAGAACAATATAATTATCACTGTCAGTATAGATGCTGATGTTTGTTGAGGTTTAGTCAGACTCAGTGTGACAGGTTTAGAAACACTCTGTGGTTAAGCTATGTTAAGCTTGCAAGATCTCACCTTCTTCTTCCTGTCCAGCGCAAGTGAATAGACAAATGCTGCCATTTTATTCTCTCTTTATCTTCTTTATTTTACTATCATTCTCAATATTGTAAAATAATGACAGAGAGAGGATAAAATTTGCCAGGGGGGGGGGGGGGGGGGGGGGGGGGGGGATTTCCGCTTTTTTCTTTATACATGAGACAAAAACACATTTTTTTTTTTTTATGTTTTTGTTTCGTATTCACTGGTCAGTTCTCTTAGACCAACATACAAATACGTGCCATTGCATGCACCCCTCCCCCCACCACCACCACAAAATAAATAAATAAATAAATAAATAAGAAAAAATACGAAAAATAAATAAATCAAATAAAATCATAAGAAAAATAAAACAATTCACTCTATAAAGTTTGGCCTAAAATAAATGTCTTTCTAGCTGAAGACCAGCTTGATTTTTAAACAAATACATTTTTAAAGAAAAAAAGAGTTTTAACCGCAGCTGTATTTACTCACTGAGCTGCCAGAGAATATATATATCATAATATATATATATATAAATATATATATATATATAATATATATATATATATATCTATATATACACAGGTCATTCTCAAAAAATTAGCAATATTGTGAAAAAGTTCATTATTTTCCATAATGTAATGATAAAAAAATTAACTTTCATATATTTTAGATTCATTGCACACCAACTGAAATATTTCAGGTCTTTTAATTGTTTTAATACTGATGATTTTGGCATGCAGATCATGAAAACCCCAAAATTCCTATCTCAAAAAAAATTAGCATATCATGAAAGGTTCTCTAAACGAGCTATTAACCTAATCATCTGAATCAACTAATTAACTCTAAACACCCTGCAAAAGATTCCTGAGGCTTTTAAAAACTCCCAGCCTGGTTCATTACTCAAAACCGCAATCATGGGTAAGACTGCCGACCTGACGGCTGTCCAGAAGGCCATCATTGACACCCTCAAGCGAGAGGGTAAGACACAGAAAGAAATTTCTCAAGAATAGGCTGTTCCCAGAGTGCTGTATCAAGGCACCTCAGTGGGAAGTCTGTGGGAAGTAAAAAGTGTGGCAAAAAACGCTGCACAACGAGAAGAGGTGACCGGACCCGGAGGAAGAAGATTGTGGAGAAGGACCGATTCCAGACCTTGGGGGACCTGCGGAAGCAGTGGACTGAGTCTGGAGTAGAAACATCCAGAGCCACCGTGCACAGGCGTGTGCTTTTGAACCAGAAACAGCGGCAGAAGCGCCTGACCTGGGCTACAGAGAAGCAGCACTGGACTGTTGCTCAGTGGTCCAAAGTACTTTTTCGGATGAAAGCAAATTTTGCATGTCATTCGGAAATCAAGCTGCCAGAGTCTGGAGGAAGACTGGGGAGAAGGAAATGCCAAAATGCCTGAAGTCCAGTGTCAAGTACCCACAGTCAGTGATGGTCTGGGGGTGCCATGTCAGCTGCTGGGGTTGCTCCACTGTGTTTTTATCAAGGGCAGGGTCAATGCAGCTAGCTATCAGGAGATTTTGGAGCACTTCATGCTTCCCATCTGCTGAAAAGCTTTATGGAGATGAAGATTTAGTTTTTCAGCACGACCTGGCACCTGCTCACAGTGCCAAAAAACACACTGGTAAATGGTTTACTGACCATGCTATTACTGTGCTCAACTGGCCTGCCAACTCTCCTGACCTGAACCCCATTGAGAATCTGTTTCATGGATATTGTGAAGAGAAAGTTGAGAGACGCAAAGACCCACACACTCTGGATGAGCTTAAGGCCGCTATTGAAGCATCCCTGGGCCTCCATAACACCTCAGCAGTGCCACAAGGCTGATTGCCTCCATGCCACGCCACATTGAAGCTGAATCAGGTCATTTCTGCAAAAGGATTCCCGACCCAAGTATTGAGTGCATAACCTGAACATAATTATTTGAAGGTTAGACTTCTTTTGTATTTGTATAAAACCACTTTTCTTTTATTGGTCGGATGAAATATGCTAATTTTTGGAGATAGGAATTTTGGGGTTTTCATGAGCTGTATGCCAAAATCATCAGGCTATTAAAACAATTAAGAAAAACCTGAATATTTTCAGTTGGTGGTGCAATGAAATCTAAAATATATGAAAGCTTTAGATTTTATCATTACATTATGGAAAATAATGAACTTTTATCCACAATATGCTAATTTTTTGAGAAGGACCTGTATATATATATATATATATATATATATTCTATATATGGCACCCACCATTATGCTTTTAGTTACTTTCCCCACATCTGTTCACCACTCCATATACACTCCATATCACCAAAACTCCATATCTGTGAAAACTTCACTTTCTTTTTTTTTTTAAGAAATATATTCGACAAACATATTAAGAGTTTCTCAACTATCATAAAAACACAGTTCAAGCTTTCTAGTTTAGATCTAAAGCTTCAGTTACATACTTAACTAATGTCTTAATGGAAGTCGCTGCGGTTCTCCTGTGCTCATATGAAACCCAACAGAAGTTACAATACAGTGATAATGGAATTTTTACTTTGATGTAAGAGTTGACAAACAAACAAACAAAACAAACAAACAACAACAAAAACATTTACATTTAAGAAAGTTCTAACATACGTAGGTGTTTAATACAAAACCACTTTGCCTTTTGACATTAAACCTTAGATGAGTTATCATCTCCATACCACAAACACACAAAATATATGTGACGATAATGATGAATCCTGAAGAAAAGATAATAAAAGTAGCTCTTACCTGTTTCTCCAACACTCATGACCTGTGATAGCACTACAAATGAACAAGAACAAACCATCACCACACTCTCAACAACACACCAACAACACACTCACATACCTTATATTTTAATATGTGGTTATGACACTTCACCTTTCTTGTGCAGATAGTTTCAACAAGGCCATCATCACAGTCACAGTGATGTCATTTAGACTAAAGGCATAAAAACAGAAGTTAATCTTACATCAGTCCTTAAAATGAAAAACCTTGCATCAGGCCATATAATGTTTTCAAACCTATGCATATGTTCCCAATGAACCAAAAATAATAATTAATTTTGATAATTTTTGTCTAATTAACAGATAGCAATTTGGTAGTTAAATAAAAAAGGAACATTTTAGGCAACCACATTTTAAAATGTGCTGAATCAGAAGCACTAAAACATTACAGATCTTCCTATATATATATATAATTTATTTATTTATTTATTTATTTATAATAGAGTCCTCCATGTCAGTTTAAGTTGCTCTGAAGATATCCACAGGGCCTGTTCAAATACTTACTTGCAGGACATATTTCCTGTATTTTTGGCCCAAGTGTTCAAACAGGTGTGAAGACCACAAGTGTGTGTGTGTGTGTGTGCAACTTTTGACTGCTTGATGGAACACACTTATAATGTTGTAAAAATGCAAGTGTTGACAGAGCTTTATTTCAATTTTCAATATGTCACATTTGAAAATAAACATAGAAATGTCTGTTCAGGAGTTCCTACTGCATGGATCAGATGACACAATTAGTAATTGTTGGTGGCTGTAATTAAGTCTTTAAAAAAAAAGTTGGAAATATTGTACAAAATACACATCTTTTGCACCAAAAATCCAATATCTCAGGGAGGTCTATATATATATAGCTGTTTTATTGATTGATTATAATAAGACTATTGACTTGATAAAGGAGCTCTCTGAATTTTAGAATCAACTGACCCAGTCGTTAGATCATTTAATTTTGTAACCTGTCTGTAAGCAGTCAACTCCTGTAATTCCTTAGCAGTACAATTACTTGGGAGAGGAAAGGAGGACTCAGACTGCATGTGTTCTGACACTCTCAATTTACTTGAGTCTCAAGCAAGCCATACCATAGTGTTATAAAAGAACTGAGAAGAAAAAAATAAAGTGGCCTCACACCTTCGCTGTCTTACACTGTAAAAAAAAGTCTGTAGTTTTACAAAATAATTTTGGCAGCTGTGGTTGCCAGAATACTTTTGTAAAAAAATACAGAAAAAAACTGTAAAACACAATTACGGCCTCAAAAACTGTACATTTTACAGTATAAAACTGTTATTTACAAACAAGGAAAATTTTAATGTAAACCAGTAAATTCAACAACGCACACTGTATTAAAATCTTTTTTGTACCTTTAACATACTGACAACCACCATAATAATGCAGGTGGTAAAAGAGAAAGCTACAATGAAGAATCAAAGCTCATCACAAGTAAGTTTATATTAATATATAGAAGGGTGCACAAAGTCATTCATGCAAACACAAAACACCATCATGGTGACACACGATACTTAAACAATTCAATAAACTTACATTAAACAACAGAAGATGTAAAACATGAAGCCCCAATGTACATAACTGATAACAAAAAACTATTAAAAAACATGATGATTATTTAAACAAAATACTTTCAAATGTGGAGTGTCATGCAGGGAATTCTGGGAATATCAGTTTACAGTTTTTGACTGTAAATTATACATTGATTTGTTCTTTTTTACTTCTAAAATCTGTAAAAATTAACAGCATTTTACTGTAAAATTACATGAAATGTCTGGT
Source organism: Cyprinus carpio (assembly GCF_018340385.1). Lineage (NCBI taxonomy): Eukaryota > Metazoa > Chordata > Actinopteri > Cypriniformes > Cyprinidae > Cyprinus > Cyprinus carpio. The sequence continues at coordinate 33,511,288 of NC_056597.1, forward strand.
TAGATCTTTTAACAGTTTTTCACTGTATATAGTACAGGAACTCTTACTGTTAACCTATTAACACTTTTTTTTCGTAGCGTTTTTACAAAATTGTACAGTTAAAATTACACTTATTTTTTACAGTGTACCCCTCAGGGCCTCAACCTAAAGCAGTTCTCAGAATATGCTGAAGGAAGTTCAAGTGTGTCACTTAAGCATGCAAAACATTGTGTGTCTAAAAAGACAGAGATGAAAGACCCAAAAAGGATAAAAATTCAAAACCAATTAAAATGATTCACTGATCTGAACACCCCACGCTGAGGACAGCTGCTGGTAAAATGTGTGGAAATCCAAACAAAAGACTGGAAACCACATGACAGCAGGCTAATATTAGAACTGATTAAATAAATAAATAAATAAATAAATACCACCATCGCTACATGATAGTTGAGGGACAATGGAAGAGTACAACGTTCATCAGTTAACCATAACCTCTAATCACCTAAATTGGGACCAAGATGTTCTTCACACAAAGCAGTCACATTATTTCAGAAGACTTGATCACTCACCAATCATTTGTGCTGCTTTTTGTGGCACTTTGATGACATTTAAATTAAAATCACAGATACAGATTCATTTTCCAAAGAAAGTAAGTGTTGGAACATGGTCACCAGCAAGGGGTGAAAAGACCACAAAAAGTATGGTATCATCACTGGGACAAACCAGATTAGTACCAACTAACCAGTAAACAGTATTGTTCTGTTACTACAGTAAAGTGTGTGTCCTTCTAATAGTGTCTCATTGTGTTTGCTATTTATGCTTTATACTGAGGTATCAAATGGCAGAAGACTGCAAAACTATTGCAGTATCAGATCTTTATTTTCTGCCTTGAACACACAAACAATGAAGCATAAGGTTGAAAAAACATCTAAATTAGCAAACAAACTATAATGGTTACACGATTGAAACCAAAGGAGAAAAAACTACAGCAGTTGGGATTACACACTACTGTATCCGATTAATGTTGCCGTTTCGCCAGGGACTCCCACACAAATCATGCGATTACATAACATGCTATTAACTGTTTTGCCATGTTTCCAAAACACTATGGCCGCATCTTGTTAAGCTGAAAGAAAGAAAGAAGCACGAACGATCAGAACAAAGAAAGAAAGAAAAGAGAAGCGACAATAGAAAGAACAGAATTACAACAGGGAAAGAAAAAGATAAAGAACGAAAGAAAGAAAGTGAATTAATAAGATACCCTACAATCCCGTTTTCCCCCCTAGGGCAAAAAGTTCAACACAGTACTGGAGATAACAATAATACAGGCAAACATAAATAGCAAAAACTACTATACAAAGTATACTTAACCAAAACTAACAAAAGAGCAAAGTAACAACAAACCACAAAAGAACAGGAAAGCAAAGCTGTCTTCGCATACATCCTGTCTATGCTTTTTAAACTCTGGTGCCGGGACAGGATTGGTGGTGGAAGCCATACGTCCACTCCCGCTAATAAAGAACTGACATTATTCCTGAACGCAATAACGCACCGTTCCAGGTAGGCGTGCCTAAGAAATTGACAGGAGAAACCTTAAGAGCAAACATATTTGTGTGAAAAAAAAAAGGAAAAAAAAAGAAAAGAAAAAGACAAAACCCATGTTTGCAGAGGGCTACACAAACCCTTGAAAGGGTGTCCCGCTAGAAACATTAGCAACACCCTTTTTATGTTTTCATCAACCAAACTGTAGTTCTGGACTACTAGAGCCCATCACATCTCAGCCGTTTGATTTTGGTTAAAACACAAATTAGATAAAAAACCAAGAGGGTTTTATGGTCCGTCATACACTGTGACAGGAAGAGTACTGGAGCCCAAGATAGATTCAAAGTGCTGTAAAGCCGAGCAACAAAGCAAGTGCTTCTTTCTCACTAGTTAGAATAATTAAGCTGATGCTTTATTAAACTTACGAGAAATAATAACTGGCAGGATGATCTAAACCCATTTAGCATCTTCCTGCAAAAAGAAACAGCTCCGGCACCAACCACGCTTGCATTCAACCTCAATTTAAAATTTTGTGTATAATCAGGTACAATAACCGAACAGGTGCATTACATAAAAGATGTCTTCACAACAGACGAAAGCATGCTGACACTCCATGGACCATTCAGAAAAGGTTCACTGTCTCAGGAGACTCCACCTGAAGATCTGAACACAACACACACATTATTATCTAGTGCTGCTGTCATACACTGATTATTATTCAACATAATGTACAGAAGAAGAGTGGAAACCTCATCAAGACACTTGTGACAGTAAGAGACACTCCTGGGGATGGCCAAGCCATTTTCCCATCAGGTTTATCAGTAGTGAATCTGAAACAGTACATGTGTGAATCCTTCTGTGTCACATGACTCAGTCTGTCTGATGGTGCAGAGTTCTCTGTTTATCTCCAAGATACCTGAAGCTTCTGACTGTATTTCATGGTCCTCAGACAGATCTGGAGGCTCTAAACCCCTTTATTACACGTCCTTTGGTCCAGAACCCTTTCATGATCTGGATATCCAGTAGGGTATGTGTAAGTGCAGCTCATTATCAATGATGTGTGAATGACTGTGACTCACACAACCCAATCGCCACTAGAAACCACTGAAAATACAGAATTCATAAGAAACAAGGATGTTGAAAAACAGTGCAGCCAATGCAAAATCTCTTCAGTGCTTTTTTTAGGGGGATGCAGAGACTCACCGTGAATCATGAGCAGAAAGATGATTAAGATCAGAGGAAAAAAAAAATCGAGGAGGCATTCCTGACTGACATCACATATAGAAACACCTAAAATAAATGTACAGTGGCTAATTTTTATTACGTCTGTTTTGAACTCTAGTTTAAAACATGTAAACTATTTAAGTTAGCTTTGTGTTTATTTGAGGTTTACCAGAGTTCTTTGTGACTGGTTTTCTGTGTGGGTAAACGTACGTTCGTAACCCTCGTCCCCCTGATGGAGGGAATGGAAGACGTTATGTCGAACGACATATGGGGGCTCACTTGGTTGAGGCAATCATCTCTGAGTTTAAGAGAAAACGCGCAATGAAAATTGGCTAGTGGATTTTGGCATGCTGAGCCACTCCCTTGCCTACGGATATATAGTAATGACAGCATGAATCCACTCATTCAGGTTTTACTCTGAGAGCCTAGAATGTGTCCCGGCAACAGCGAATAGTTCAGAGGCTGTGGCATGGGGTGACATAACGTCTCCGTTCCCTCCCATCAGGGAAATGAGGGTTTACATACTGCCAAAAAAAAAAATAACCGAGACATTCCCCTATCTGTCCCGTTCACTATGAGTTTATGTCGAACGACATAGGGGGTCCATGGCAAAATGCCACAACCTGAACACCGTCACAACCCTGTGGTGCTGCAATTGTTCCCAAAGCCCCAGTGCAAATTCACTGACCTTGGTACCCAAAGGGGACCAAAGGGTGAGTACATCGCTGCTGTAGAAGGCCATGCGCGGTATTGGACAAAAGGCTTTTGGAAGGGTATTTCAACCTTCAGTGAAAGATTGCTTCAAATCTTTCCTATTTTGTTCTTTCAGTTTAGCAGAACCGATTTGGAAACATACGAGGGCCTAGGAAAAAGGTCGCTACGTGAGAACTAACATCCTACCCTTAGGAGGTGACATGTGGAGATACTGATATGGACTGACCCAGGGGGGGCATACTACATATGGAATGGTCTCTTAGGCAGAGCCTACCTTACAGTAGGGATGGAACACCTGACAGAAGAGACTGACAGAGCAGGTCTGTCAAGGGAAGACACGGGGTTGACCAAGAGGGAACCCTTACCACCATGGAATAATACACACACCTTGAAACCGTCCGTAAAACTGGGGGTGCACGTGCTGCAAGCAACTCCAGAAAGTTGATGTGCCAAAGCAGTCGAGGCCCTGTCCAGGAACCTGAAGCTGCCTGCCCTGGTGGTGGTATAGCTGTGGCGCCTTTGTGTGTACTGTGGCGCACTCCATTTGGAGTCGGGAGTGTAACCAGTGCTGAAGTGACTGCTGGTCCCAACCCCAACCCCCCCCACCCCCCGCCTTTAAATTTATTAAAGTATGGCCTACATACTCTCTCTCTCTAAAAAAAAAAAAGAAAAAAAAAAAAAAAAAAAAAAAAAAAAAAAAATGTTAGGGATGTCCGTGGGGGGCCAAGCACCCTCAGCACCCCCGGGCCTGCGTTGAGGAGAGAAGGACGGCAACAAAAAGACTGTTTTTATCACAACTTGGCACTTCACACGCGTCTTGCCTGTCTTCAGAGGGCATCTTAATTGTTGTGGTTTCTTGCTGCATAGACCTCTCCTCTCTCGTAAACACTACATTTGTGGAATTGGTGGGCGGGGCTAAAAACAGCCAAAACCTTTTCATAGTCTCATCGGTGATTTACAAGCTGTTGAGGCGTGTTACTTGGGATTGGTGGGACATTAAAATGCGTTGTCTTTTATCCAAATACTAGTTAATAAGGGTTCATACTAGTGAAAAAGTGTTCATATTGGCCCTAACGAACTGCAATTCATCAATACAATTTTCTTCTGTGAAATCAAATTAAAAGTGTTTTTTTTTTTTGGGCGTTAGTATCAGATATGTTGTCCCTTTAGGGTTAACATGATAAGCCAGTTTTTGCTGCCACAACAGTTACATACATTTGGCATTTTAAGATATATAAGGTCCTCACAAACCCTGGCAGTACGTGTCACTTCGCGGTCCAAACTGGGCTCAACATTTTTTATTTTTGTCATGCTCAGTCATACTTTCAGCCTGTCTCCACGTAGAAATCTTCTGACGCAAGCAAATGCCTCTTCTACTCTTAGAATCATTTGAAGAGTCGCCCGCCGGCAACACTATAAATAAGATAAACGCTGAGGTGCGGCGCGTGAGGGGGGGGTTCCGGACTGAGTGAGTCTGTGGTTTCCTCGGGGTAGGAGTATGTTACGACATTGTTTTGTTTCCCTTACGTTAGCGAAGGTGCAGGGTCTCAATAAAGGTGTAGAAGGTCGTGGAAAAGTTGCATTTATTGTCAAATCATTATTTTATGTTTAATCAACTTAAATAGGGGGGGGGGGGGGGGGGGGGGGGGGGTTGAAACTTGTGTATTAAATACTTCGTGCCCCCATTCCGTGAGCAGGGGGGGGGGAGGGGGGGGTGGTTTGGTGTTCTCGAGATGCGTGTATAACTGTTGTGTTGGGGGAGGTGGTCACGTCTAGGGGGGGTATGTCGTTGATTCTTTTACCTGCCCGGGCAGTTCGAGTTAGACGCCTTTTACGTGTTTTGGGTTATTTTCTTCCTGATACACGGCCCGCAAAGGGGACATCTTTGTTTAGCGTCTGGACACTTTTCGTTTTGGATGCATACAGATAAGAGCATTTACATCAATCGAACTTGTAAAGGGTCTACAGTTGTTTTGTATAGCAGACATACATAACAGCAAAACTTTGTGCACTTATCAAATAAAGATAACAAACAAGTAGTGCTTCCCTGCGTCCTTTGTCTGCGCTTATCTTCCATTTACAACTCCGTCATTTAAAATGCACTGTAACTCAGTGAAAATACTCAACGAAGATACCAAGGAAGAGATATAGCTATATAAAGCCCTTACATGTTCCTAGCTTTTAATAAAGCTAAACAAGTGCTAGACCGAAAAAGCAGATATTCTGTGAGACTAAGTAAGTCCATATGAAAACAACGGCGGATGTTCTCGTTTTCCACGTCCTCCCTTCAATTATGCTTCATTAAATGTATGTGATCATTTAACCTGGATCATGCAATATACTTTCTGTGTTTATCATTGGGTCACATAATTATGGCTGCCAAGATGCTAGCCCGATTTTGGGCTACATAATCACGGGGACGGCAGATCTGGGCGTCGACACTCCCTGCCGCATGAACAATCAGCCCCGATTATTGTCCCTCCGGATCCTACCGTTCCGTGTCTCGGATTTGCAACAAAAGAGGTGGGAAGGTCTAAGGGGCCAAAAGAATAAAAATCCTGCCCATATATTTTGCTCCGCACCGAAAACCATGAACTCAGCTCTGCTCATCAAGGAAGGTGTAAGCCAGGAAGTCATTTCTTCCAAGTTCCAGCAACCAAGTCTTGAGTGAAATTCCCAAGTCCTCAAAGAGTTAAAAGTTACTGAGATAAATTTAAACTGCCTATTAAAAATCTTGAAGATTGTGGCATTATTGATGGACAACCTGCTGTTTAACAATCACACTCACTGAAACAAGATAAACCAAGAACTACAACTGACTTTAAAGCACAGCCGTGGAATACATCCAAGTTTCAATTCAATTCATTTATTTTTGTATTGCACCTTTTTTTACGATACAAATCATTGCAAACAACGTTACAGAAAATTAAGTTTCTACAATTTTTTAGTAGTCAACTGTATCAGTGTGACTGTCATTCATGTACATATGGCAGAATGTTCATAAAAATCAATAAAGACGTAAACAACAACGAGTAACACTATTAAACAGCAATTATGCATCAACTTATAGGCAAAATGTGGTAGTTTTGTATGTTTGTTATCTGGGTAGCATCATCGGAGGTCCTGCTGAGGGTTGGCATCAGCTCCTTCTCTAGGTGTTCTGGACCAGACTTGCTTGTGTTTAAATCCTAAGTTTACCATGGGATTAGGTGGTGTTGTGAAAGAGCAGAAAAAAAAAAAAAAAAAAACACTTGCCACCATAATTGTGGTGAGTATTTACTTCAGTTAAGCTCTTAGGCCTTTAAGCCCATTTTTAATAAATTTGCTTTTAAGCAATTGCATTGCTGTTTTATAGCAAACATTTGTGAAATGCTGATACAAATCTTGCAACTAGCAGATAACTTATGCTTTTGGTGACTGAATGATCTTGATTTAAATTTCTTAGTTATACTTTTAAAGAGAAGAAATTGTGCATTACTGGTTAGAGAGGACCATCACTTTTGGATGGGTTAAATGCAGAGTCCGAATTCTGAGTATAGGTCCACCATACTTAACTGTAAATGTCACTTTCACAAAAAAAAAGAGAAATGTCATTACGCAAATCACACCATAATGCTTCTATATTAAGAAGAAAAAAAAACAGTTTGGGATTAGGCATTTAGCCATGACCATTTTATCATGTGATCCTCAACAGTGGTGAAATAATTATTCATACTGCAGTGCATTATGGGAGAGTCTTTCATGTATTGCAACATGAAGCCCATTTGTTGATTGTCACCATTGTAGAGATTAATATGCTTGTTCTTGATATCTGTGTGTGTCTAAAAAAAACCACTGGAGTTTTCATGTGTTGCACAGATTTAAAATTCATTCTCTGTAAATATGAAAGCAGTACCAATTTACTTTAACTTTTTTTGCGTGCTGTAGTTTTCTCTGGGATGACTATTCAAAATCTAAACTTATGAAACAAATTAAACATTATTTTGAGCATAATCACACCAGGCCCTCATTTGTGACAATGTGTTTATTGTAGATCACTGATCGCTCTTTTCTACAACACCCCAAATACAAAGCTACAGAGTGAGGTCTAGCACAACAAGTCAAGGGTTCAAGAGCACAACTTAAGTCAAACACTGATCTCATGATGATGGTGGCATCATTTTTAACCAACATAAAACATTAACATCTGATCTTCTGTAATTTACAATAACAGCCAGGTGTTCATCACTAATGCACAATTATCATTTAATTAGTCAGTTAATTATCGTCACTTACTTTAACTCTTTGAGGGACTTGGGATTTAACTTGAGACTGTGTTTGTGACTTGGAAGGAATGACTTGATTCCTCCTCTGGTGAAATCAGCTGCTGAGTTCATGGGTGGAATAAACATATGGCAGGACTTTTACTTTCTGACCCCTGGACTATCCACCTCTGATCACAACAAAGAGACTGCACTCATTAAGATAACTGATATTCATAAATTATATTGGCTTTAATTCTGATTCTGGCAAAATATCAGTTGCTGGTAATATACAATATTGGTGCTGCATTTGAACACTGTCGATAACATACTTCTAGAGAGATTAGAAAACTGGGTTGGGTTTTCTGGGATGGTACGCATAAATGGTTCAGGTCATACTTAGAAGGGAGAGACTTTATTATGTGTGAGTCTCAGGAGAGCAATCCATTGTCCTAAGTGGACGTCCATGACATGCGGAAGTCCCACAAGGCTCAATTCTTCACCACTCTTTGTTTATCCTGTATATGCTCCCACTAAGTAAAATACTGAGAAAGAACCTAATTGCCTATCACAGCTATGCTGATGATACCAGGATTCACCTTGCCTTATCGCCAAATGAATACAGCCCCATTGACTTCCTCTTGCCAATGTAATTGATGAAATTAACAGCTGGATGTGTCAAAATTTTCTTCAGTTAAAACAAGAAAACTTAAGCGTCAATTGCATTTTTAAAGCAAAGATGAAGTTTTCAAGGTGAATGCATACCTTGACTCTAGGGGACAAACAACTAAAAATCAAGTCAGGAATCTTGGTGTGATTCTGGAGACAGGACCCGAGTTTCAGAGGTCATGTTCAAAGCAGTACCTAAATCAGCATACTATCATCTCAAAACACATTGTAAGCAATTAGATGTTGGTTTCCACTTTAGACTTGGAGAAAACTTGTTCATGCACTTATCACCAGCAGGGTGGACTACTGTAATGGTTTCCTCACCGGCCTTACCAAACAGACCATTAGACAGCTGCAGCTCATCCACAAAGCTACTGCCAGAATTTTTCTTACAAGAACCAGAAAAATCTGAGCATATCACAACAACTTCTCAGCGTCCTTACACTGACTCTGTCAGTTACACTAGGACTTGAATATTTAGAATTGTACTTTTACACATTACAAAATCACTTCATGGCCTAGGACCTAAAATAACATTGCAGATATGTTCACTGCATATAAACCCATAACAGGACCACTCAGATCATTAGGATCGAGTCAGTTAGAAATACAAAGGTTAACACAAAAAAAGGGGAGTCCTGCCTTTAGTTATTATGTCACTCTCAGTTGGAATCCTCAAAGCTCCAGAAAGAGGATCAGATGTGCTAAAACATTAGTCACATTTTAACTCTAGACTCAAAACTAATCTGTTTAGCTGTGCATTTATTAAAATGAGCACTGTGCTACGTCCAAAAATGATTGCAAGGACTATATGTATTGCACTGTATTTTATGTAATCGAACTGATTGCATGATTAACTGTTGATAATCATTTTCTATTTTTAAACATTTGAAATCAATTTTTAATCAATTTTACATAATCTTACCATGTTTTTAAAATCTCCGTGTTTTATTGTTGTGATTATTTCTTATGATATTGTCTTCTTTTAGTAAGCACTTGAATTACATTGTGTATGAACTGTGCTATATCAACTAAATTGCCTTGCCTTGAAAATTGCCACAGTAATTGTATGGTATGAGGGAAAACGAAGAAAACGAAGAACAAACGAAAGCGCTTATTCCGACCTTATGCACTGTTAAAAATGATTTTATTATTTGCTCAATATTAATTGTGTCAAAGAGTACAAGCAAGATTATTAATTAATTTAAAACACATTTTAATTAATTAAATAACCATTCAAATGAGAGAATAAACATGAAAAAACTAAGCTAAAATACACACAAAATATTGATTTCAATGGACAAAAAACAAACAAACAAACAAAACACTATGCTAAAGGAATACTATGTATCATGGCCAGGCCAGGAAGTGGCGATCATGAAACAATTCCGTCGAAAACAACTTAAATCACGCACATGACGTCAACCTTTTTACATATTCTCATTTTTCGTTGCGTATAATATGAGATAAAAGGCATCCTCGTTCAACTAACGGTTGGTCTTAAGCCCCAGTGTCAGAGTTAGTTGAAGACACCTAAGTTCACCAACAGAATATCAATGAAGGAAAAAGGGTAAATTATTGGCTACCATTATAGTGGTAAGTGTTTGCTTTCTTAGTTGGGCTCTTGACCCTGATGTTTTAATATTACATTTTGTGTATTGCTGTTGTAACTCGGTTATAACAGCAGGCCAAGCTAAGAGGAAAAGATGATCAGGTGGGGTTGGTTATGCTTTTGTACATAACCTTTTGTTTACTTGCATATCTGAACTCCATCTTTTAGAGCCTTGATCTCGGGAGTTAAATTACCATTCATTCATAGCAGTCGCTGTATTCAAACACAAAGACCTGGAATTTTCAGTATAATCCATGAGAGTTTAAGAATTCTGCTTAAAACAAAGTGAGGGGGAACTTGCTTTTGAGACACACAGTGACATCAATAACCAGCCAGAGAATCTCAAAAAACGGGTGACAAAACAGCATATACAGATGAACTGTAAGCATCGCAAAACAAGCTACTAAAGAATTGTTTTATTCATTTATTAATTTATTCATGCTGCAAAGCATGATGGGAACCATAAATGAGTTTTGATTGGTGGAACCCAGAATGCAGTGCAAGATGCTTTTTGATGGTCACCATTGTTGGGGGTTCTCAGGCTGATTTTTGATGCCCGTGTGCCAAGTAAAAGTTTTTTTTCCCTTTTTTAAAAAGGTTTTATAAAAGGGCTTCTAAACTCTCTGATTTGTGAAAACCGAACTATATTGTCCCACAGGGGTCTGTTATTGACAAGCCCAAAACCCCCAAGTCAAAAACCAAATGGATTAAAACAAAAAACACCACCGGATCTCTTTTTCCTTCTGGTTTGCTAGCTTTTTTTACACAATACAGAAAGAAAAAAAAAAGTTTAAACTGTTAGGCAAGACCCCACAAAAAGAAAACCTGACCCCGTAGGGTAACCAAAATTTAGTTTTCTCCCAGGATTCGTTCGTGTTTTTAGGTGTCTTCGACTCTGTTTTGGGCCCAAAAACACAACCTTTTTAAACATGATGCCGTACCCCTTCTATGAAAGCAAAAAAAAAGTGAATTTGTAAAAATTTGACATTGTGGCATGCAAAATTTTTTTAAAAGGGTTTTTGTCGCCAATCTGGCCTGGCCTATAAATGTTCTTTCATAGGGGTTTTTGTTTGTTTTTTTTGTTTTTTTTTTTGGCCCATGAAATAAAATATTTGTGAAATTTTTATTATTTTTTCAGTTATTCTACCATTTTGAATGTTAATTTTTAAATAAAAAAAATTTTAAAATTAATTTTAATAATTTTGTTGTAAACTTTGACACAATATATTGAAAAAATAAAAGAACACTTTTTACTTTGGGGCATGGAATTAGACTTTTTTTTTTATATTTTTTTCCTCTAAAGGATATGGGGGGGATATATTATTAAAACATGTCCCTTTTTAATACAGTAAATCAACAAATACTTTTTTCCCCCATTTTATTTTTTAAGGGAGGCCATACCCCAGTAAAAAAAAATCACATAAAGGTTTGCGATCAAAAAACCAAATGCCAATCGCGAATTAGGAAAAACAACAAAAAATCATTTCAAAAAAATAAACACATTAAAATAGCATAAAAAGCAAAAAACATACGACAAAAAAAGGCTAATCAAACAAAATCCGCTAAACAAAATTTTTCACAAAAAACCCAAAATGAATGAAAGGGAGGACGGGTCGATCAAAAAAAAGTCCCTGTTGTCATTTAAACCAAACAAATTTTGGAAAATAGAAGACTAGAAATTTAGTTTGCTTTTTTTTTATTTCTTTTGAAGGGAAAAAAAAAAATGTTACATCTTTTTTTTGTGGTTTTTAGGTCACCTTTTTTAGCGTCACTTTTACAGGGTTTGTTAATGGGCAAAAAAAACACACCACACCCCGTTACATAAAATGCTGGAAATTTTTCTTCTGGAATTATGGGGGATGTACAGGGAGCTCTGTCGCTACAAAAATTCATTTTGCTATAGAATGCATGTACAAAAATTTCACCAATCTAATAAATCATGCCAAATGTATACTTTTGATTTATGATTATTTATTTGGAACTGATTTTTTTGCAAGAAAAAGAAAACCCTTTATAAACAAGAGACTTTTTAAAATTTTTAATTTTATTATAATATTTTATATATATATAATATATATTTTATATGATAAATATATATTTCCTTTTTTAGCATCATATTTAAATAACTGCGTCAATCAACCAAAACCAAAACAAATAAAGTTTAAAAAGGTTCTTTTTATAATCTAACGAAATGCCTGACCACTAGGGGGTGGTGCCCCAGATGGAAAAACACAGAAACCAAACCCCACTTATAGTATAGGGGCTTTTACCCTATAAACCCCTTTGAAACAATTCATATTTAGACTTAAAGCTACAAAATTAAATAAAACTCCGTAAAAACCCGACAAATCACAGTAACTAAAACCCGGGTTGAGGAAAAACAGATTGCCTTTACTTAACCAGTAAGTTTTAAAACTTTGAAATTTATGTAATCAAGTGATTAATTAATTTGCTGATTGAGCTTAGTGATGAAACGCTGCTGTTAACAAACAGCATCCCCAGCTCCACTTATTAGTAACCAGACTGACTTTATTTCGTCAGACGTCACAGAAGATCTTATTGAGAATTAACTAAGGTTTAGATGTTGATTATTGTTCATTTGAAGAAAACCATGTTAGAGATCAGTGTTTGCTTTAGTTGGGCTCTTGCCCCTTTGTTTTCGTTTTAGATAATTTTTTTGGACGTTGAACCATGTGTTTTTGAAACATGTTTGTTATAACTCAAAAACCAGAGAAAATATGATCAGGTATTGGTTGTTATACAGCATATTGGTGATGATAATCATCAATTATGGAGCTGTTCGGGTTTTCAAAATCGTATTAAATAGATGTTCTATAGTTCAATTGATTACAATGAAAGCCATTCAAAAAATCAGTGGTTTTTTCATAATCTGATAATATTAAGGACTTTCTGAACAGTTTGGTCTTCATGGTGTCAATTAGCACACACAGACATCAATAATCAGAATATGAACCTCAACAATGGTTAGAAAAAAAAAAAACCTGCTGCAATGCATGCTGGGTACTATTGTAGACAAAACTCATCCATGGCTCCCAGCATGCTCTGCAGCAAGGTGTTTTTTTTTTTTTTTTTATGGTCACCATTGTTGAGGTTCATATGCTGATTATTGATGTCGTGTGCGACTAAGTGACACCACAGAAAACCAAACTGTTGGAAAGTTTTTATATTACTGATTTCACAGAACCCTGGCTCTTAGAACACTTTTACTGTAATCAATCCAACTAATTACACAACACGTATTTTATCAAAGATTAGACTCCAAACAGTTCAATAATCAAGATTATCATCATCAATATACAGTATAAACCAACATCGAGGTACAGGTCAGATAAAAAAAAAAAATACTAACCTGAATGCACTGTAAGTTGCTTTGGATAAAAACAGCTTCTAAGAGTGTGAGTGTGGGGTATAATATCTGATGATATTTTCTCTGGGGCAAGAAAAATCTAAGACAGAAATCAAGGGTCAAGAGCCCAACTAAAGCAACCATGATCTCTAACATGGTTACTTCAAATGAAAACAAAAATCACATCTAAACCTTAGTTAATTCTCAATCAGTATTCTGTAGATGTCTGACAGAAAAAAAGTCAGTCTGGTTTTTAAATAAGTGGAGCTGGTGATGCTGTTTGTGGGTTGTTTAATCAGATTTTGAGAGATTTCATGTATTTTATTTCAGTTCATTTTATCCTAGGCTGTGTCTGAGTCATTGTAGTTCTTGTGTTTCTTTTTTTTCTTCAGTAATTCTGTTTGTTAAAGCACTGTTCTCACTATTCACAATTATCACTCAATTAAACCACTTAATTTTTTAAATTGCAATTATCTCTCTTTCAGTGAACTCAACAAATTAGTTCAGAGTACCACAACTATTAGTTTTAAAACTTAAATGGTTAAAGGCAATCGGTTTCCCAAACGTTTTGAGTTAACATAACTTGTCAGGTTTTGTGAGGCTGTGTCTGAATCAGTTGTATTCCTTTCTCTCTTTTCTTCAAAATTCTGTTTGTTAACAGCAGGTTTTTCATCACTAATGCTCAATTATCACTCAATTAATCACTTAATTACTTAATTGCATGAAATATCTTCTTTCAGTGAACTCAACTGAATTAAATTCAGAGTACTCATAACTGTTAAGTTTAAAACCTAAATGGTTTAAGGCAATCGGTTTCCTCAAATGGTTTGAGTAAACCCAACTTGTCATTTTTTTAAGGATATTTGTTTACACAAAATTTTGGGGTTACTTATTGTCGGGTTTTAACAGTGTGTTAGTTTTAAACTTAAAGGGTTTTTTAAGGAAATCGGTTTCCTCAAACGGTTTGGGTAAACCTAACTTGTCAGGTTTTAAGGAATTCTGTTTACTCAAACGGTTTGATTTAAAGTTATTGTCGGGTTTACAGTGAAATGAAAACATAAATCAACACCCAAAACCTTAGTTAATTCTCATTAAGATCTTCTGTAGAGTCTGACAGAATAAAGTCATCTGGTTATTAATAAGTGGAGCTGGTGAGCGTTTGTGGGGTTGTTTAATCAGATCTTGAGAGATTTAATGTTTTTATTTCAGTTTATTTTATCAAAGGCTGTGTCTGAAGTCATTTTGGAGTTCTTGTGTTTTCTTTTTCTTCAGTAATTCTGTTTGTTAACAGCAGCTGTTCACACTAATTCACAATTATCACTAAATTAATCACTTAATTACTTAATTGCAATGTAAATCTTCTTTCAGTGAACTCAACTGAATTAAGTTCGAGTACTCATACTGTTAGTTTAAACTTAATGGTTTTAAGGAAATCGGTTTTTCCTCAAACGGTTTGAGTTAACATAACTGTCAGGTTTTATACTGGGCTGGGTTGAAGTCATTTGTAGTTCCTTTCTCTCTTTTCTTCAGTAATTCTGTTGTTAACAGCAGGTGTTTCATCACTAATGCTCAATTATCACTCAATTAAATTTCACTTAATTACTTAATTGCAATGTATATCTTCTTTCAGTAACTCACTGAATTAAGTTCAGAGTACTTAATAAATCGGTGTTTATGTTAGTTAGTGTTACAATGAAAGCCATCAAAAAAGTCGTGTTTTTTCATAACAAGTAATATAAAGGGACTTGTCAAAACAGTTGCCGTCTTCTATGGTGTCATTAGTCACACACAGACATCAATAATCAGAATCATGAACCTCAAACATGGTTACCCCCCCCCTCCTGAAAAAAAAAAAAAAAAAAAACATCTGCAATGCATGCTGGTACTATTGTAGTACTCATCCATGGCTCACAGGCATGCTCTGCTGCATTGTTGTTGTTTTTTTTTATTTTATTTTTTATGGTCACCATGTTGAGGGTTCATATGCTGATTATGATTGTCTGTGTGTGGTATGTAACACAAGAGAAAACCCAAATATCATCAGGTGTTTTTCTTGAGATAACTGATTACTCACAGAAACTGCTGGCTCTTACCAATCAACTTACAGCTGTATTCAGGTCGAGCTAATTACACAACTAACCTTTATCATCAGAGATTAGATGTCAAACAGTTTAATATTGGTGATGATTATCAATTCACTGTTAGAACGTTAGTAACACCAACATCTAGGTACAGGTTTGCATTAAAAAGAAAAAATTTAACCTGAATTGCACTGTAAGTTGCTTTGGATAAAAAGTGGCTTTTATGGAGTGTGAGTGGGTATAAACACCTGATGGACACTTTTCTCGGGCTTCTATGAGTTACAAAAAAATGGTTACACACGACATTCATAATCAAGCATATGAACCTCACAATGGTGACCATAAAAAAAAAAAAAACCAAACAAAAAGAGACCAAACACAATGCAGCAGACCATGCTGGGATGCCATCTAGGGGTTGTTTGTACTTCAATAGTACCCAACATGCATGTGCAACATCTAAACCTTAGTTAATATCATTAACCGATTGTTTGTAGGACGTCGACAGAAATGAAAGTCTGTTGTCTGACGATTACACAAGGGAGTGGTGATGCTGTTTGTGGGTGCTAATCCGATCTGATTATGAATGGCTAATGTAGTGTTTATTTCATGGCTTTCATTTTATCTAAGGCTGTGTCGGAAGTATAGTTGGAGTTCTTGTGTTCTCTTTCTTAGAATTCTGAACAGGCTCCTAACAGCATGCGTTTCATCACTATATCACAATTATCACTCAATAATCACTTAATATTTAATTGCAATGTATATCTTCTTATACAGTTGAACGCAACATGGTTTATTAAGTTCAGAGTACTCATAAATAATGTTAGTTTTAAATCAGGTTAAGAGCCGCAACTAAGGCAATCACGGTTTCCTCAACACCGTTCTTTAAGTGCAACAAAACATTGTCAGTTGTACCTGAGGGCTGTGGCTGAAGTCAGTTGTAGTTCCTTCTGGACTTTTCTTCAGTAATTCTGGTTATTTGTAACAGCAGGTGTTGCTCACTAGGCTCAATTATACTCAGCTAATCACTTAATTACTTAATTTGCAATGTATATCTTCTTTCAGTGAATCCTCAACTGACATTAAGTTGCAGATACTTAACTGTTAGTTAAAACCTTAACCATGGTTAAGGGCAATCGGGTTTCCTCAAACGGTTTTGAGTAAAACCCAAACTTGTCCATGTTTTACCGTGATATTTGTTTAACCACTGTAGGGTTTGAGTAAAGTTATTGTCGGGTTTACAGGTGTTAGTTTTAAAAACTTAAAAGGTTTAAGGCCAAGGTAAACCTCAAACGGTTTGAGTAAAACCTACATTGTCATATAGCTAGGAGTATCTGTTACTCAAACGGTGTGAGTGCAGTTACTTTCGGGTTTTTTACGTGTGGTAATCTATTTAAACATCTATAGTGCGTTCAGCATATGCCTAGAAATACTTCTAAACCTGTGGGGGATGTAGGCAGCTGTAATTGCCGGCCCAATTGAATGTCAGCCTTCACATGTTTACTTTAGTCTATGCAGTCCATTAGCACATACGAATACAAGAATCTTCAAGGAGAATTCTAAATGTCTAATAAGCTCTTAATATCATGACTATGAAGTAAAGCTGTGGCGGTTGCAGTAAACAGTTGTACTCTGGTTGTTTTTCTGTCTTGTATAGAGTATTTTTCAACACCTCTGGGTATTTCTTTCCTTCGTGATTAATGCTTGTAAAAACTAGCTTAAAGTTTGAAGCTAAGATGCTCTAGCAATAATCACGGCAGATTATGAAGTTCGGATAAGATCCAGTGTCAATGCGTTTCTTCTTTGCTCATTGGACTGGACTGTGTTTGGCATTGCTATGGCCTGCTTGTGGCCTAGATCTGGCAAACGGAGCGGTCTGCTGCGAGCGTATACCATCATTCTCAAAGTGGACATGTGTGCTCAGAGGTGTTGCAGGTTTCCAGCATGGGTGGCCCAGATATAATAAAATCTTGCATGACACAGATGGTGCTATTGTGGGCGACTTTACCTTTGGTAACTGCCTTTTTTTGGATTCTTGGCGACAAATTGACTTATCCACGCTTAATGCAGTTTCTCCAATTTTTAATAATATTTATTATAAATAACCGTCTTGTAGTGTATCTCTAAATCACACTGCTCATACTCGGCTCAGAACTCACAGAGTCCATCTGGAACAAAAATAACCTTTTACACGCTAATATCAGCAGCCCTCCATATAGCATTATTATCCTTGCGGCCCGAACTCAGCTGCCCTGCAGCGGCCTCCTAAAACTCTGCAGTCGGCGATTTTTTGATCCGGGCGGAGTTGTGGCCCGCAGCTCACTCGTCGCTTATGAGGTGTGTGATGCGGAGCTGTAAAAGCACTGCCCGATTGGTCTTTCCCTAACCGGCCCCGAGCTCTGGGTTGCTGTATAGTCACCGGCGTAAACTTTCTGGGCAATGACCGGCTCGGTTCATCAAGAAATGGTTACATTATTCTAGCAATAATACCAAAAACGGTTTTAAACTATGACTTAAGACTTTTTAACCAGTGTCGTATATTGTTTAGACTACATGTTTTGTAATCATTGGAGGTTTTTTGGGGTCAAAAACAATATTCTGCGATAAATGTCAACAAAAATAAAAGAAAGTTGCATTTTAGGACAGAACATTCTATAATATTTATAACACATTCGCTCTCTTTAGTTCATATGGCACGCATGCAGGGAGGTCATGCTTAAATAGTGTTTGCTTGTATGTATTGTTCCGACACTGCTTCATTGCGCTAGGTGGCCCCCTTTTCAGTGTGATTCATGTGATCTTCACGTCAGTGGTGCGCTGGAAGGGCGGTCCGCGTACCTGCTGCTCGTGTGGCTGATCCGCCATGTTTGAAGCGGGTTTGGGATGCACAAACAGTGGGTTATGTTACGAGAGAGGATATGATGTATGGACCTGCGATCACCCCCTTTCAGCATAAACACTTCTGAAATAAAGTCACCAATTACGATCCTCCTTATCGTCTTCACCTTATATTGAATCTCAGCGTCCGAGCTCGGCGCTTTCATAAGCTGCAGTAATGATGGGGGGGGGGGGACACTTTGGGGGCAAAATGTTCATCTCTTTCTGATTCACAGTATTGATTGACTGATTCTTGCAGTCTAGAATATTGAGTGACATGGATGTCCTGGCGGAAGTAGTCTTGTTACGCTGGCAGAAAATCACGCGAGCAACACATCACAAGGTGCAAAACAACAAAACCGAGTGAGGAAGAGGTATAGAATTATAGACAACAAAACCAGAGCATAGGACAAAAAGACGAGGTTTTTGTTTGTATTTTAGCAAAAACACATTCGTTATTCTGTAAAATGGCAGTTGCAACTAATGCACAGGGTTTTCCTGGAAGATTCCTTGAAGTACTTTAAGGTTCGGGACGTTAGTGAAATACATCTGAATGTGATAAAATGGTCGCGTTGTTGTTGGAAATATGCCCTACAGGGCTAAATACTAAGCTAGATAAGCTAGTTTGAGGTGTTTGGGGTGACAGAAGGACTCTGCAGTCTAGGAAGCCATCGTGTGTCTGGAATCATGGTGCATGGCTCCATGACCGACCAGTTTACTGATGCGTAAATGTAAGCAGTACTATATCTGTACAGATGCTAAACACTTCTACTGCAGCCAAACACGTTGACTAATTTAACATGAAAACACATTTTTCACCATTTCATCTCTCCTACTTTAATTGCTTCATTCACTTTCAGGAATTTGTAATGACAACACGGAGGAACTGATTATTATCATAACATGCTAACAAAGTTAGTTTTGAATATTTCTATTTCTGACTGGTTTCTAACCAAGAGGAATGGGGGTGCTGGTCGGCTGTATATAATTGCAGCACATTAGGTAACTCCTGATATACCTGTGACATCTGATCAGATGCTGTGTTGCATATAACATACTGCTAGCATATTTTTTTTCCATGCCAGCGGTTATTAGGTTAATATTGACCAAGAACGAAACTACTGTATCTACTGGACCATAATTGGGTTACCCCACCTTGTGGTTTTGAAATGATTAGACACTAACCCTCTTATGAGTATTGATTACATAATACTGCAAGTCATAAACATCATGTCATAAACTTACAACCAAGTGCTACTTCACTTACTAAGGTCACAAGTGACAAATCTCAAGTTATACTTCTCTTGTCCTGGACAGAGCATTAGAGTTAATGAGATAAGTAATTGATCAAGTAAAATGGATCATTTGTGCATTAATGATGAAATCAAATGCTTTTTCTGGCAATCACTGCGGATCAAATATTACACTGAATGACTGATCAACAGCGATGCCACCATCTACTGAGATGCAGTGTTTGATTTAGTTGTGCTCTTGACCCTTGACTTGTTGCACTAGATTTCTCTCTCTGTAGAAATGCATGTGTGGTGTTTTACAATATTAGAGATATTTGCTGTTGTATATGTGATGAAACAAGCCCCTCATGAAATGGCCTGATTTCATTTAAAATAACTTGCTTCCAATTTACATTTTCAGGTTTTGCAGTATTAAGAACTATGTGTGAAACTACAGAACACCTGTTGTTCTAAAGATATATAGTGAATTAATAAAAAAAAAACATGTGTGTATATATATATATGTGTGTATGTGTGTGTATACATATAATACACCAAAAACCAAAAAAACTACTATACTATTTAGACACAGAGAGATATCAAGAACCAGTATACCAATCGTTCAACAATGGTGACAATCAACAAAATGCTTCATGATGCAATGAATGCTGGGTAACACCATAGTAAATAACTCCCATCATGTACTGCAGTATGAAAAACGATTGTCACCACTGTTGAAGATGGTATGATAAATGTTCATGGCTAAATTCCTGAGCTGATACTATGGCATATCTTTGCTCTTACAGCGCACATTAAACCTGGCATTTCCCAAACAAATATGTCACTCGGATTAGATGGCAAGACAATCCCAACAGCACATAGTGTTGGCCGACGTAGCGTTGCGGGCCTACATCGGGTCCTCCGCTGTGCCATTATTGGTTCTGACTCTGGGCCTGACCACTGCATGCGGTCTGGGATTTACACCCTGCAACCATAAATCCTGAGCGAGTTAAGAAGGTGGAAGACAACCGCCAAGAAAAGTACTTTTACTCACTCAAAAATGATCCAGGGTAATTCGCAGGCTCAACTAACAGCCACATAAATTAAAGTACAACATGTTATGTGCTTTTCAAACTTTGCCATTTAGTAATGTTTTGTTTCAAAACACTAAGTTAAAATGAATGTTTTTTTTTTTTTTACCTTAAACCGATAAACACATGTGATTACACCAAAAGACACACAATTGTTTCCTCTTGTATCCAGCGGCATCTCAAGTATGACCAACGGCGTTCAGAAGGGTTTTTACCCCTTGTTCGAAAGGTCAGCATTGTAGCGCCTATCTAGTACTATATACAGACTTTGAGCTCGTGAATTACGGACCAACGAGCATCCGGGACTCTCATGCACCGCGTAAGAGAACCGTAACCAAAGAGCCGGAACAAGAGATGAGTGGCTAAGAGGTCTGCTAACACATGGAGAGATCACAATCAAGAGTACTCAGAGCTCTGATCCTTCTGGAAGCTTAGATATACATATCAACATCATCATTGCTTAGAGTGTACTGTTAGTATAGTATTAGTAGACTGGTAGGGTTAGGGTTAGAATAAGTTGACATGTACTTGAAAAAGTATGTATAGTCAGTAGAATGCCTGTTGAGAGACAATCACAGTAAAAAGTTAGCAGATATTAATCAGACAATTTAACAATAATCTAATAAGAGTTAGTTGACATAGGTGCAATGGTATTTATTGTCAAAAGACTGTTCAAAAAACCCTATCAAAATAAAATGGTATTCATGTTCATTTATACATACTGAGATGTTGAAATGTACATCTGTATTTTGTACGAGTATCTATTTGGGTTATACTAGATTAATAAAAGCTGGGGATTGTTATTGTTACAATTACTGTTCATTGTTAAGATATTTAATGCATTAACTATGTTAAAAAATTAAACCTTAATTTGTTGTAAGTTAATTTAAGTGACAAAAACTCTGCTTTGGCTGAAGGGTTTGTGCTTTGCTGAACTAATATCACAGACATACATATGGCATGGCATTTTTATTGCAACCTCATTACATCTGCTTAACAAAACATCCCAATACAGTACATGTTATATAAATGTTCTCTTTTTTATAAATGACAGATCCATGTTGTAAAGTGTCAAAGAGAGTGGAGGGAAGAAGGAAACGAACTTCCTTATTTAAATGTGAATATTCACAGAATCATAATTAATAATCCCAAGATCATATTCAAAGAGGGAAAAGACTCCATTGATGAGATTATAAACAGTTCATTGAAAAGGAATGGAAGGTTCAGTATGTCTAAAAGAAAAGATAAAAAATTAATAACTGTGATAATTTCTGCTGTGACACCAGATGATGGAGGAGTTTATTTATGTGGCGTTCAGATCAACACACTCCCTTTTACAGTTTACTACATTATTACTACTGTTCATCTACATTTTTTCTGGGTGAGTACACTGTAGATACAGATGTTACCTTTCATTGCTGTATCCCAGTACAGTCATTCAGAGTTTAATGTGTAATAGTATATTTGACTTGAATGAAATCAAATATATTATCTGTATATTATTATAATTTGATGTACATATAAAGTGATATTTGTGATAAACAGATGTAGTGGGTGTGTCTAGAATGACGGGCTACTCAGGAGGTGGTCTGATGATCAAGTGTGAACATCCTCAATACAAAACCAAACCAAAATCATCTCTAAAGAATCAGACGGATGTTCAGAGAGGAAGAATCCAGGAGTTTAGGATGAATGGATGAGAATGGAGATGTTTCTTTATTGACGACACCAGAAGCCCGATGTCTTGATGGGTTTTTTAGAGAGCTGAAAGGTGCAGATGCAGGAACATACAGGTGTGGAGTGAAGAATCTGACTATACTGAGAAGCTTCACTGAACTACAGCTTTAGGGGCCTCAAACACGGTGAGAACACAGATACTTTACTGCATTATGATGTCATTTGACTTTTGTTAACCTGTTGTTTGTTAGATCCAGAATATCAATAGCATACTGAATCCGGAAATTTTGGTAAGGTCACAACTTCTGAAGCCTCCACTTACTTTTTT